>NW_023596818.1:15931878-15938138 GCF_011947565.3 Pollicipes pollicipes
GGCCAGTGACGTAACAAAATCGGATGCTATATATCCTCGATATCGATGAAACAGGTCGCGCTTTCGTTTCTGCGCTAGTTTTGTATTGGTTGGTCTAACTCGCAGACAGCCCAAAACGTTGCCAGCCGGCATCGGGATAACTGGAGAACGGGATTGTGACAGCGTGGGGTAAAAGGTGAGGCGTTTCTTTTTGTTACGTACGCTGAAAGGTTTGCAAAATGTTATCAGCGCTCGGCTGCGAAGAAAGCGTTGTGTATGCTTGCTTAAACGGCAAAGTTGGCATGTGGCATGGTTATTGGTAACCCTTTTTGATACCCAAACAAAGATAAATCTCCTTAAACACGTCACCCAGCATACATTGCTATTGGTATACATTAGTATACATTGCTACCTCATGTTAAGAAAGGGCATTGTAGCATCAATTGTCGTTTTTAAGGCAGAACATATCGTAATTAATCGTAAAACAGGTCATCTAAACTCTTACCTTGGAGCTTAACTAAAATAACGAACATCCGAGCGCAAACACGTAGCAACCGCGACCCCTGAGCCATTGCTGCGTGTGATCACATTACTGAGTGATCACAACATTACTGCACATTAAGAACCATAAAAATGTATGAGGCCAAGGTAACAAGAATCCAATGAAATATGTTTCTTGCACATCCAAGCAGTCTTCTGTATTGTTTGTAGATTGGTTGACATGGTGGGGAAATATGACATTTTTGGGTGGGAATGAAAAGCAAAATGAGAATATGGTGGCTAAACAAAACTTAATATGATACATTATATGGTATGGAACATGGATGCCAATGGGACACTGGGCTGAAGGGGATAGGGGGGGGGGGGGGTAGGTTAGGTAGGCTGTTTGGGTTTTTAGGTTAGGTTAGGTTAGGCTAGTTCAGGCTATGTTCTGGACTATTCTGGCCTGTCCATTTCATAAATGTACCTGGATGCGGTGAGGAACGTTTTCCATTGCATTATTATTGTTACCTTGGCCCTGTTCATTTTTTATGGTTTTTGATAGCAGAAATAAAAAATGTGGTAATTACGCAATGATAATGCAGAAACGGCGCTGGGGAGTCAAGGCAGTGGGGTGCGTGTGGCGCTCAGTGGCTCACTATCAGAGCAATTGAAATTGGAAGGTAGGAGCATCAATCTACCTGTTTTCCAATTATTTATGACATGTTCTGCCTTGAACATGACAAATGAGGTGCAATAATGTTTTCTAGCATTAGGTACCAATGTATGCCTACACCTCCTATCTTAAAGGCTACATATTCATCTATTCTAGTTTTAAGGTCATTCATAAAGTTTGAGTGCACAATTTTTTGGTCATGATCAGTCTGACTGTTGCTTGTGGTGCCCCAATTTTGTCCTGTTGCAAAATATTCCATATGCTGGTGTCACTCCCTGGTTTGGCACTTGTAGCATGTGAACTGACATGAAGGAATTTTGGAAATACATAGCAGGTTTGCAATGTACACCAGGCAAGCAGTTGTGTTGCTGGCCAATAAAACATGGTGAAATGATGATGTAAAGTAGCTGTTACTATAACAGCTGCAGTAATATTGTTACATTTTTGTACTTTTAACAGTTAGACCAATGTAAATGCCCTATTAAGTATGCTGCTGTCTTACATTGCATTGTGTCCTGAGTAAAATAGTATAAAATAAAGTTATATAGAAATATGTACTGTATATAGTATACATTTCTCAGTGTTCAGCATTTGGAACTAGGTACTCAGATTAGGTGTGAAATAACTTTGGCTATCAACAGGACCTTGACCATAATTTCATGGTAAACTGTGTGCATTCACTAGAATTGTTGTCACAATGTTGCTGTTTTGTGGGGCATGTTCAGGGTCACATGTATTTGTGGCATACTGTACTATAATTCAGGCTTTCTGTCTTTTTTGTGATCCTATCTCCCAGATATTTTCCCAGCCCCCTCAGCATTTTACAAGGTCACCAGAAGCTCACCACAAAATACCATAAAAAAATAATTTTTATGCAGTGAGAAAATATGGTTTTTGACCCCTTATGAGTTTAATGAGGCTCCAGCTGTTTACCTAAGCTTTTTCAGAGTGAACAGTTTGTGACAGGCATAAGTCTGCACCATGTATCATGTAGTATCATGTGATTCCAAAACAATGTCAGCATATCCTCCCAGACTCCTAGTCAAGCCAAGTCCAGTTATTTATGGTAAGTATAGTATCCTACTGAACTGACTGCTTCAACCACTTTCCTGCAGGCTAATCATGTACCTTTCCTACGATTTTACAAGAATAAAAGACACACACCACCCCATCAGCAACATAAGGTACTGACATTCCACCACCCTGTTTTCTCCAGCAAGTTTTAACAACCTCTGGTCTGTGTCCCTCGGCAGAAGGCCGCATCATGGGAGACCGCTACAACATCCACAGTCAGCTGGAGCATCTGCAGTCCAAGTACATCGGCACCGGCCACGCTGACACCACTATGTACGAGTGGCTGACGAACCAGCACCGTGACTCATTCGCCTCCTACATGGGCCACTTCGACATGCTCAATTACTTCGCGCTCACGGAGAACGAGGCGAAGGCGCGCATCCGCTTCAACTTGATGGAGCGCATGCTGCAGCCCTGCGGGCAACCGCCTGAGAAGCCAGAGGAGTGACCGGCCGGAGGCGGAGGAACAGTTTGGGGTGCTGTTGTGGCGGGGGTAGATGTCTGGTCATGTTTCATCATGGCTGGTGGTCTGTCGTAAACTATGTTCATGTAAAGTGGTCGCCATCGTCGTACATTTTTGCAGTCGTGCCATTCTCATAGAGGAAGGGGCAGCAAGAGACGTTCGCCGCTATAGATGTGTTCCCGGGACCCAATACACAACGTCCGACATTTACCTCGTGTATTGTACTTATAACATTGGCGCGAGATTGACTCGTCGTATATTCTGACTAGACGCTGGGCTGGCGCCCCCCCCCCCCCCCCCTCATACTCCACGCACCAGCGCGCTCGCCCTCCGCGGCCGGCACGCGCACCCGGAGCTCCCGGGGCGCGGGGCCGGTGTGACCTCCGGAGCGCGCCCAACCCGCTATCACACGTTATTGCATGCCGGAGTGGCAGCGGTCTGTATGTCTCCCGTTTGTACAAGGGCGCCTACGGAGCGGGGGAGAGCCGACGGAAAGGCGCGACGAAGCGGACACCAATGCGAAGCACGAGAAGCGGCCGTAGCGAGACACTGACCGCGCCGAGGCGAGCCCGGCGCGCTACCGCGCGGCGAAATGAAGATGACGAGGGCAAGCGGTCCGAAGGCGACTCGCCAACACCCACAGTGACGACACTCCGAGCGAAAAGAAAAAAATCGCCGCGCCTCCCGTCCGAAAAAGATCACTAACAGAGTGCCTATCTACATTGAAGCATCACGTCGTGGGCGGCGCGGACGCTAGCGCAATGTACAGCTTCCGGTTGCTCGGCGACTGGCGCTGGCGCGGCGCCTCAGCGCGCGGCGGGCGGCTCGGCGCCGGCCGGGTCGCTGCGCTCGGGCGGCGTCTTGGCGCGCTCGGGCGCCGGGCCGGCGGCGCATCGCTTGTGGTGGCTTTCCCAGTCCTTGTGCTGGCAGAAGGAGCCGCAGTAGCGAGCCGCGTTGCAGCCGCTGCACGTCTCGGTCGCCTTCCGACCGCAGTTCCAGCAGCTCTGCCGACACCGCACGCCGGGGCGGGTTAACGCTGGCACACATATGACATAACGGGCAGGTTACAGCGCCACCGCGGGCTGTTGGCCGGCCGGCTACCGTCAGTGCAGACGGCCAGCGAGGCCACAGTCCCCGCTTTGGAGATGGTTTTAGGACGCACAGTTGAGGTGCGACGGGGAGCTTGGACGGTGGACCCCGTGTAATAGCAGCTCTATGTTAAGTGTTGTGCATCCCAACAGAAGACATCGATATTCATTCACATCCCAACATGCCCCGATTCGGCGTGTCAATCCTGACCACAATAAACCCCAAACCGCACGAGAATGCTAGTAGCGGTGCCGCGGCACTCGCGGCGTCGGCTGATCGACTCGGCTCAGCCGTACCCCCGTCCACTTCTTCACCTCTGAGCCCTCCGTCTGCTTGTTGGTGGCGGCCAGCGCCTCCTCGGCGCCGAGCTTGCGGGCCTCGGCGAGCAACGCCTCGATACGGCAGCGCTCGGCCGAGATCAGCTCGCCGGCGCGGTTCTCGGCCACGGTCACCGCCTTTTGCAGCTCAGACACCGCCTGACGCTTCACCTCGTTCACCGCGTCCTCTGCGAACGGCCCGGCGTAGTGACGTCACCGGTTGTGGCGACGGCGCGGCGTCGAGGTTTGGCCAGCCTTGTCTGTTGTGGCCGGCAACGAAATGGTGTGGTGGGCTGTATCGAACCGGCCCAGGACACCACTGAGGGGTGTCTGGTTGCGAGGGAAGACAACTGGCGGTGAGTTGGCAAGCATACCGCCCCAAATTTCGTGACACCCAATCCCCTTCCGTGCTTTCATTTTCAAGAATTTCCCGACTGCCGTTCCAACATCTCCGCAGCAATGCGTCGCCAAGCTGACCGTCAACCAGGACCATCACATCTGCAACCAATCACTCCGCGGAGCCCTGCGCTGCCGGGACAGTCGGGAGACCCCGCTGCCGGATCAGTTCCCGACTCGCTCGCCAGGCGGCGCTAGTGAGCACACACCGGCTCGGCGTCGGACCTCGGCCACGCGCTCCTCGGTGGCTTTGACTGTCTGCGCCATGATCTCGCTAGCCTGGCGTTTGATGTCGGTCGCGTCGCCGGCGCGGCTCCAGCCAGCCGGCTCCGAGCCGTCGGTCGGCCGCTGCTGTAGCATCGTCAGCGCTCGCTTCGTCTTCTCCACCATGCTCAAGATGCAGTTCAGCATCTGCGGCGCAGCGGGCGGCGTCAGGTGTGAGAAGGGTGTTCACAATGGGTTTGTTCTCCGACGTGTGCCGACTTAAATGCAAGGGCCTTGTGCCTCTAGTAAGAGAAACATAAGAGGTGGGGGGTATGCAGATACGTTGGCTGGGTGTGTTTTTAAGTCAGGGTGAACGTCATGGTGTCCGTTTCAAATGCACTTAGTTCTCACATGTGCCTCCTAATCACGTTTCGGAACAAAAATATCTGGTAATGTTTGAGGATCGGCCCAACGCAACACGCGTGCTCTGGACGCTCGGTGTAAACTCGACGAATGTCGGCACATCGGCATCTCGGCACACAGCGCTGTACTAACCACGTGGATGTTCTTCCACTCGTCCGTGTCGGCCGTTTTCCGCTCCTCCTCCCGAGGGCTCAGGGCGCGTGACGTCACCGGTCTGACGTCACCGTTGAGGGAGAGCGTGTGTGCGCTAAACGGCGGAGAGTGCAGGCCGTTGGTGTGAAGACGCTTCAAAGGCGGCGAGTACGTCCGCGTCTCCGAGCCGATCTCGTAGTAACTGAAAAACAAGGAGCAAAATGTCTCCGAGCCGTTGCCATAACAACTGAAAATAGAATCAAATGGCCTCTTGTCCGTTCACGTTATCGCCTGCAAACTGGCACACGCATATATGCTTATCAAAGCCAGTGCGTATGGAAATGCTTGACACATTCCGATCACACCGCCATCTGACGGTGGTCTGAGTAAACTGTGCTAGTGTCGCCGCTTAAGTGCGGCGCTACGTGTCACAACTGGATGCAAACTATTGAATTTCGTACAATCCAAAGTTGAACTTGGCATCTTCGAACCTTCGTCTTTCCAAATCCGAGCCTCTGGCGCCGGGCTGATCCAATGAAGCTCCTGCTAAACTGGTCTCAACTAAAAGCGTGTCTCACTTGTCGGAGGATTTTCTCTTGCGTAGGTCGTGCGCCTCGGCGCTGAATATCTCGGACGGCTCGTGCGCCGTGTACGTGGGGTCCACCAGCATGTACTCATGCTGCCGGAGGTACTGCTGCATGGTCTGAGGAGCGAGCCGCCGCCGACCGTCAGAACTGCCAGCGGCTGAGCTCTGCCGCGCCCGTAATAAGGGTGCCTCTGTAGGCGGGTCGGTACGGGCACGCCAGCTCTGTTCAGCTCTCCGCCAGCCGGCGAGACGAGGGGCACCCCCGCCCACTGAAGACGGCTGCGGATCACGTCGGGCCGTCGAAATCGAAAAAAAAACCTCAAGATGTCTCACATGCGGCATTACGCCAGCGGCGTAACGCCGCTTACACTAGATGTGTTCACACATCTAGTGTAAGCCTTTTGGGGTAACAGTCCCAAGAGACGCCAACACGTGACACCG
>NW_023596818.1:15939139-15978517 GCF_011947565.3 Pollicipes pollicipes
GCGAGTGACATTCACCGCGGAGAGAGCTCCTCCGGAGCCCGTCCTCACCAGCTTGGCGAGGCGGGCGTGGTGGGACATCTCGCGCTGCAGCAGCGGTAGGTTCGCGCGCAGGAAAGGCACGACGAACGGCCGCAGCGGGTAGTGAGTCGCCTCCTGTAGCGCGCCATGGAACTCCTCAATCGTCACCGAGCCGTTCTGAGGACACGGGCGCAGCTGGGCGGCGTCGCTTTCGGCCATGCCGTCGGGCTGTGCACACGGCGGCGGAGGCTGGGTCCGTGGTGCTCACCACACGAAACGACTGGCGGGGGCTGTGACCCGTGCCAGCGTGTCAGGTCCGGGATGGAGGCTGCTTACGTGACATCAGCACAAACAAGATACCACGACAAATGAATGGCAGTTGACAATGTTAGGTGAGCCCGCGCATGGCGTCTTAAAGATGGTTTGAGCCTTATGACGGCTCACAACAGCGATGAAGTGGTGCCAAAGCACCCATCCAACCCGAAACGTTCGATGACTTTTTTAGGCAAGGTTGTTCTATGAAAGTCGCAATAATGCATATCTCAAAAGCTGAGAGCGTGTGTGCACCCTCGCACTTAAACTCCCGCACCTGCTCGCGCATGTGACCGCACTCACCACCAGGCTGAGGATGAGCGCGCGCACGCGCTCGCCGACCTCCTCCGAGATGTCGAGGCCAAACTTCTGCAGCGTGGTGAGGAAGCGCTTGACCTTGGTCAGGTGCCGCAGCGGCGGCAGGTCCGGCTCCGGTGGCGAGGGCGTCGCGCCGCGGCCGGCCAGCGGCGCCACGCCGTTCAGCGATGCTGTCGGGCGGCGCGGGCGGGCGTAAACAGCGCCACCGGCCGCTGGGTCGTGGCGGCGTTGCGTCATTGTGTACCGCCGGGGCTCATGTCCCGGTTTTAAAGACCGGCCGCGCCGTAGTCGGCGGCGCTGAGTAATCGGGCACGACCTCTGCCGTGAGGCGCGGAGGGGGGAGGGGGGGGGGGGGGGTGGGGGGCGCCGCACGCCCCTCCGTGCCGTGGCCCTTGCCAGCAGCGTAGGGCTTGTCGGGTTCTCACGTGCAAATGTCACTTGAAAAGCCGGCGGGGTTGGATGTTGTGCGACGGGTGCTGGCGACAGCGTTCGTGGTAGTTGGGCTTCGGTAAGTCGCGTCCAATGAATGAAGATAACAGCTGAATGGCATGACACGCGCGAGTCTCAAGTAGCCCATGTCGGCATGCGGCCGGCTCGCGCCCATGCATTGTACGTGCCAACCGCGGCGCCAGTGAATGGTTGCTGATCTTGTGTACGAAGCTTCCGCCTGACCTCATCATAGGCCCCGTTGTGATAGGGTAAGAGGCTAGCGACCTGATGATGGACACACAACTGAAAAGGCTTCCTCAATATTTCCTTCGCATCTCAGAGCGTTGAGAGGAACAATGACACTTTTGGCACTGCACCAAATACACGAACACGACTTTAAAACACGTCAACAATTACGACGATGACGGGCATTGGCAATGGAAAGCTCAAGTTTGGAAAGGTCACGTACGATACGGAGCCGATAAGTGTTTACAGGCAATATCACCAACCGGACCTATCACCAAAACCAATAGGACCCAGACCACCTACTGCACGCCGCTGAGCACACGATCTCCCGAGAACCGTGCACCCAGCACCACGCCTCACTGACCGCAACATCCACACTAACGGGCGCAGACTACGGCACGCGGGACCTCGCCCAAGCCGCCGCCAGATGCCCCTCCCATTCCAGGTCAGCGAAGGTGGGCCCCGAGGCGATGCTCCGGCCCCGGCGAGCGGTGCTGCGCCAGCCGCGCCGCCTCGCCGCCGTGAACCGGGGCAGCGGCGCTCCCGAGGGTGACCGCACGGCCGTTTGCGCGCCGCCGATAAACAGGCTTTTTGTCGGGCCGGCCCAGCCGCGCCAGGCGCAGCCCGGCCGCAGACGGGGGGCGTGCAACAGCCGGCGTGTTTACGGGCGCTGACGACAGGCGGCGGCACTGCAACGATCGGCTGAGGGCCGGCAGATCGCAGACGCGGCGGGAGCTGGGGCCGCCGGCTGTCGGGGAGGGGGGGGGGGGGGGCGGAGAGCTCTATCACAGGGGAGGCACGCCACTGGGGACCTTCCGCCACAGGAGGGGAAGGTTCCCAGTCATTTGACTGTCGGGAGTATTCCCCGCCTCGAAGAGCAAGGGTTCACCGGGAGGCGTTGGACTCCCGAAACACTTTGTCGAGCGAGCATAGATCTTTAGTGGATGTCTCCTACATCCAGCACTGCACGAGCACCACCGACATTGATACCCTCCCGCGGATGGATACATCACAGGGGCATCAGACATGCAGGCGCCCGACTTGAGCATTGCAAAATGCGAGCACATTTGCAGGATGCAAGCACTTCCGATACGCTTCAGATCGCGTGCGTGAGCTGCGCCGCGCGTAGGAGTCTGTTGACGTACTCTGCAGCGTGGGGAGAGTGGGGTAGGAAGACATCTGGGCGCAGAAAAACTGCGCACTCGTCATCGTCCGGCTGGCCTGTGCGGCTGCGGATGGTGACTGTTTATGACGCGCAGATGGCGGTTGTGCTGTACCGGCATGCACGCAAAAAGCGGCATCGCGATAGATATTAATGCATTATGACTGGTGAGCAGTGTGTGTGGGCGGAGAACGTACCATTTGGCTTACACGGTGGCCCTGGATTGCCGACCTCCTGGTGGCATTACCTTCAATGTGATCGAAATGCCAAATGAACGCGTCGTAAGCCGGAGCCTTTTTGCAAATGCCCGAAACGACAGTCGAGTGCAATTAGTAAACAAAGTCGATAAAACGACCACTGCGTTACTACACATCGTGCGGCAGTTTGTTGCTTGGTTTGGTTTTGTAAGAAGCGATGCGCCAATCAACAAAACTAGGTAAATAGCCGCGCATTTACTCGCCCACTGGCGCGAGCTCTACTTGCGACAGTTATCTACAGAGGCAGGACGTTCACAGAGCAGGAGTTCTGGTGGATTCCCTGTTCGTATGAAATTTAGCGCTGTTGGCAGCGCAAATAGATGGTCTGGTTAGACTGTGCTCTTCACAGGACGGGCCGGACGACTGAGTGCACTTAACATTGTCCCGTGGTGAAGGATTTCCGAAGAGGTGCTGCCTTCGTGCACGCTACGGATCATCGAATGAATGAGTTGTACGTGCTTTGTTGGGATGGGGTAACGGGAGGAGTGCGGGGGTATTGTTCTTTGCAGGCCGTTAGAAGCATGTCTACCGGCACTGACTGTCGTTAACCCGTGATTGTCGTATGAGGGATAATACCGCTGCACACTTCATGCAACTGGGGCTTCCGGCTACGTGGACCTACCGTGCTATTTTGTGAAGCTCCTGGTCAAGGAAACAATACAGTTTACACCTCAGGCCATCACGGTTGCCGACACTCACTGTGCTGTTTTGTGATGTTGGGTGTGTAGGGAGACGAGACTCGGGTGGAGGAGCTGGAGTTGCTTCGCGGGAGTTCGCCTGACGTTCCATCGCCGCTACCCGACTCTCTGCGACCTGAAACAGGACCGCAAGCCTTGTTACTCGCAGACGGGACGGTGTCATGCCGGGCGAACAAAGCGGGGCAGTCCGGAGCAAGCCAAACAGAGCAGGCCGCTGGAGCCAATTATAGCATCAGCTAATGTAAGCGAACAGCGTTTCGCGCCTGCATTTATGGAGTTGGGGCTGCTGGAATAAAACGGAGAGTGCTGCCCCACATCTATAGACGGAGCTGATATAGCCAGCGTGAACAGAATACATTCAGTGATATTCACAGCCTGCCGTTGACAACCTTCTGCGAGATAACATTTTTCAGAAATATCACCCGCCGATATTTAAGCAGGCGAAAGTTTTCTTCAAAGCGAGGCAACAAACAGGCTTCCTGCTCTGAAGCAGCAAGCGGCATACGTTTCACATCGGCGAAGGAGAGAAAAAGAGAGAGGGAGAGAGAGAGAGAGAGAGAGAGAGAGAGAGAGAGAGAGAGAGAGAGAGAGAGAGAGAGAGAGAGAGAGAGAGAGGAGAGAGAGAGAGAAGAGAAAGAAAGAAAGAAAGAAAGAGAGAGGGGGGGGGCGCCTCGTCTCCGGCCGACGCGGCGTCTGCAGGACTGGCCGGAGCCGGCAGCCGCTGGGAGCCGACCCAGGTGGCACGAGGCGCACGTGGCGTCGCTCTCACACCGGGCGACAGCCCAATTACAGCTGACATATGGCCCGCCCTGTGGCACGCGCGCCCCCTCTAAACGGGCTACACGGGAGGCGTCGAACGGCCGAAAAACGGGAAACGCGAACAAGCAGGGCCGGACGGATATGGTGCGTGAAGACACCGGGCTCGAGGGCAGTGAGGGATTTCGGCATGATGAGAGCAAACTTCCGCTTGTGGTTTGCAACGGAAACTTCAATTGCCAACGGTGCGAGAACCATATTCAGGTGCCATAGACTATGTATAGAAATTGGTATACATTCTTTAGGTGTTGCGTGGAAAAAATGACTTGATGAGGCGTTTCCTATTTTCTCTCAGTCTTTCATGAGTTCACGCGTTCCTGCTTGTTGCAACCATAAGAAACCTTCATCTCCAACCAGCACGCGAACTAGTCTGCAAATTAGCTGCGCGATGTCTCCGAGCACAATGCTCGAAATTCATGATTAAAGACGATCTCATCAGTGTCGAAATCCGCGTCTGTTGGAATTCAGACGACAGGTTCATTATTATAGATGATGTCGCCGTGAAGTACGCGTCCGTGTCAATTTCTGCTTCAGTGAGACCGTGAGAGCCTCTCCCACTGGCTGCGAGATGTGGGGAAGGAGTGGGGGTGGGGGGAGGGACGGATACCAAAACAAAGGAGTAGCTCCGCATTGCAGAGCTCTTGTGTTGACACCATTGGAACATGCGGGGCGCAGCCAGGTGACGGACATTCCGATGCGACGGCCGCGCGTCTGGACGTCGCATTCAGTATCAAGCGGCCTTTGTTAAACTTTACCGACAGAAGTTTAAGATTGAAGGGAGTGTCCAACCTTTGACGCGTATTTAAAAAATATGCCCTTATAAAACCTCTGACCCTATGGAGGATTTCGAGAAAAATGGTAGTATGAAAGGGTCTAAATCATCATGATTTGATGTTTGTATGACCCGCAAATTTTGTAACTGACCCAATTCCTCCCATAACCTCTGTCTGAGTACCTTCCTATAGCCTCTGTCTGACTATGCGTGAGCATACGTTTCCTCGCCACATTCTTAAAAGTTAAGATACGTTTCCCTGCGATGCGATGATCGTCATGATATTTCTTGCACATAGAGATTAAAGGAAGTGCTCAACATTTCTATGGGAATGTTAAACTGAAATATACATTTGAAGATCATTTGGTGCAATTCACAGTCCTGCCCCTCTAAGATCTATTTCCCTCTAATTTCTGAGCGATCGCGAAGATATGCAGACTTTTTCACGCAGACCATTTCGGGATCATTAAAGCATGCATGACGATAAGGCAACATCATCCTGATCCTGCCCCCTCCCCCCCCCCCATAGGCCATGCGGCGATGAAGGCCAGGAAGAATGTATGTTATCGTCGAGTCGTGCAGATCTGGCATCCGTGAGCACAATATCTAACCACGGCAGACGCCAGTTGCTCTCCATTGTTGAGCGAGCTGCACCAATCAGGTTTTGCGTTACATAATATAAGAAAATGGACATGACTGCTAGCTTTTACGGAAATGAGACTTATAAAATGATAGCTCAAGAATACTGCTATAACCGCAACAATATTTGGCTCATCAAACGCTTCCAGCACCGCCACTGCCATCTGTTGAGAAGTTTCAAGTACTACAAGTAAGTGCTAGAGTGGCAATTCCGTACAGCTAGTTTGGCAGCAACTGAATGCCATATAAACCCTCTATGATGCAATCACACAATGACGTATTGAGGAGCATATTTACTACAGACATAACCTGTGTTGTCTAGAGGAGTCTGTTTACTTAAAACCATACAAGTAGTCATAAGTGAGGTTGCTTCGTCATATATGATGCTTGCCTCAGTGTCTTCAGGTGTGGAACATTTCCTTCAATGGATTTACAATTCCGAAAGCAGGGTCTGCGTACTTTCTTTTTCACATCAGTTATTTAGTGACGGATAGGTATGCAGGCATGTCTTTCTTAAGATATCGGAGCCAAGCATGCACGCAGTTATCGACCGAGTCTACATCAACAACACGCCAGAACGGGATTGTATGTATTTCAATTTTCGTCTAAGCAGTAAAGGTTATTGATTTCAACATGACAGGTCGACAACTCATGTACCCCCACCTAGCACTAACATTTGGTTTCTTAATTGCGACATTGGTGTGCCAGGTGGGCAGCAGTTGGGTGGTGGTTCCGCTTTAAAATGTCGTGCACTATTGTAATATTAATTTGAAGCCACCGCTAAAGATTACCACTGTTTCCTCGCCGAGTGGAGTACATTAGAAGTCATTGGTTTCGTGTGCCAGCTTTAAGCAGGTGTTGCCGCACAAATTTCAAAGAACTCAACCTGAGCAAACGTATGCACTATCCAAAAGTGCATACCCTAGTTCACACCCTAATTCACTACCTAAGTTCACACCCTAAAACAAGTAAATATTTCCACACATCAGCCATGATATAAACACGACAGAAAAACGCAACCAGTTTATAACGGCGCCTAGTTAAAAATAATGCATAACAACGAGCCCAACTGATCAGATTTTCCACGGATGGTCCAACAAGTTCCAACGCTTTTCTCACGCACTCAGTAAAATCTCGTCACATAATAACTAACGCAATGCCAGAACCATGTATGGTCAAGTTGAAAGCAAACAGCTAGGAAAAGGGAGCCATGCAAGACGCAGCATCTGCTCGTATTTGCACATGCTGCTTCGGAGAAAACATGAGTCAACATGCCGAGACACAAGGAAAGGAAGATGCGGCTGTTTGTCAGTAATAATGTAAATTGTCAACAGAGAAACGATGAGGATCGGCCCCGTACGTTTCATCTGATTTGACCATGCAAGATGTGAAATGTTAAACCAAGTGAACATACAGTATTTCATGACTTTGGCCAACTATGCCTCCGTGCCTTTGTGTCGTAACTCTATCTGGCGCGGTTGTGACACAAACCGCATAAGAAGATGCGGAGTCCCGTCTCCTACAGGTAAAGCACGTTACACGAAGCCTGAGTACGATGCATGGTTAACAGCTGATGTCACTCATCCTCACGATGCCGTGTCCTACTACAGCACCTCTTGCATATCTCTTTTCGCAAACATCTGTAATCGCTGCGTATTAACGCTATCTTGCACTCATCCAACAAGCAGGAGACCAGCGTCCCCCTACGGGTCCACCACCTGCATTAAGAATGCGGCGCTCCCTGCTGTTTGCGCAGCGTGGCGCGTTCACACGCGTTCATTGAGGTCCGATATTTCGCGGGCGTTGCCACGGGGCGGCCAGCCTGGTAGCGCCGCAGGGCCTGGGAGGGTTCCGGCCGCGCCAGACGGTGCGTCCTCACGCTGGGCCGCGCTGTGGCCGCTCACGGCACGTGTGCTGGGCGTGATGAGGCCGCGGTCACGCCAAGTGTGGTGTGCCGCACACTCATCCCGCCTCCGTGCGGTGCGCCGCACACTCACCCCGCCTCCGTGCGGTGTGCCGCACACTCACCCTGCCTCCGTGCGGTGCGCCGCACTCTCACCGCGCCTCCGTGCAGGGATGTTGCAAACGGTTCCCGAGCCGAGTGTGTTAACGGGAGAAACACAAAATATTTCAAGGGGCAAAGTTACAACTTTTTAAGGGCGACGTCGGTGCGTTTCGTGCCGATAACCATCGCTTTCACCTTCACCTTCGAATTAAATGTGGATTGGGAGAATTTGTGAAGGGTTAGGAGATAAGGGCTATGAGGATATTAGTCTGATCGAAATTTCCAAGACGATTTGTCAAAACTTTGCATGGTATTCAGAGAACAGAAACCAGACCACCATGTTTTAAATCCACCGAAAGTAACCCATGGAGTTTTTTTATCTAAAACCATAATACCAACGTGAGGTTATCACTCTGAAGATGAGACCAGCAATGACACCTTCTTCGCGACTGTTCCCATTAACATTAATTAATCAAGGAAGTCAGGTCGATGTTAGGGGAACACACCTGTACAACGAATCTCGCACCGGCTTCGGCGTGTCAATAAATTATCGTTACGGAAATGTTATCTGGATGAAGCCAACACGCACTTACGTTGTCGATTAGCGGGTTGATACGCACGGTGTACGTCATGCTCAGTTATGGAATCATTTTGCAGCATTATTTGTGTCAGCGCCTTTGCATGTTTTGGGTGGTTTGTAGGTGTATATGATGTTGGTTATTTGGCATGTCCTATTAACCAGTAATAACGAGCACCACTAGCATTACGACAGGCTGCATCGTCGCTGGTAATGTAGCTGTACTTACAATAAGGATGGAAAATAGACGTTCAGGAAACGGCTGCCACTGGGCCCTATCAATGAACTTGCGCGCGTAGTATCGCATCACATTCTCTCACTTGTGCTGGTCTCTTGTTAGACTGCACGTGTCCCGTGTAACTCGACCAGTACGTTCCCTGTGTAACCCGGAATTATTTTCCCAGTCATGTTGAATTATGAACAGGTCAGGTTGGATTACCACGTGCGGTTAGTCTCAGTGTTCTAGTTAGGTAGTAAAACATTTTATTGTAATACGGAAGTACCAGCGGTTTCTATTGCCTTTGCCGAATCTTTGTCTGATAAATGCAACAGCTTCTGATGCAAGCATATGCTTTAATTTGGACCAAGTTGTTACTGGTTAGTGGTGGAACTGTCGAAGTTTTTACAAGTCTCATAACGTAAGCAATGTAAGTTATTTTCACGATTGATTATATCGGATAGCGTACGCCAAAATCCGTTGTAGTCAAGCATTATCAGAAACCACAATTAGATCCCTTTAAATTTGCGCTCTCCATGGCAAATCAATTAGTGCGACCCTTTCACGCACGCCGTCGAAAGCATCCATGCCGCTCTTTCCATGAGCAGTGAGTGGAGCGCGTGGTGAGGACAGGGCCGGCGGCGTGAGGGCGCGCTCGGCACCGAAGCTGAACCCGCGCGTGGTGAGCAGCACGGTGCGCGGCGGCGTGAGGACGCATGCGGCACCCGTGCCGAGCCCGCACGTGGCGCCGACACCTGAGCGCCCCAGGCCGTGCCGTAGCATGCACGTGGCCAGGTCTCGACCGAGGGCGTGTACCTGCGCGGAGCCAGCACGTGGTGTCGGGGAGAGTCCCGGGGCCCGGGCGGGAGAGGCCGGTGCGGCGGGTGGCCGCAGCTGCACGCGCCCGCCGGTCGCGCGGAGCCCAGGTGGCGCCAGCACTGCCAAGTGTCCGCCAGCTCCATGAACAGTCGCGAACAGGCCGGCCACAAGTGCAGCGGAGCACTTGCGGGCGCCAGGTGGCGCGCACGTGCACCGGCTAAGATTAATCCCGGCGTATGCAAAGTGGCGCCGGACGGCACGCCGCGTGCGCCGCCGCTCGTCTCGGCGGAACGTGCCCCGCCCGGCGCTATTAGATAAGTTTTCGCGGCGGCGGGCCGCGGCGATGTGGGGCCGCTGGAACGGCGACGGCCG
Organism: Pollicipes pollicipes; assembly: GCF_011947565.3. Classification (NCBI taxonomy): domain Eukaryota; kingdom Metazoa; phylum Arthropoda; class Thecostraca; order Pollicipedomorpha; family Pollicipedidae; genus Pollicipes; species Pollicipes pollicipes. The sequence continues at coordinate 15,948,797 of NW_023596818.1, forward strand.
CGTCACCTTTTACTTAATGAAATGCTGCTGCGCAGGGGAGTGCATGTGAGCTTGTAGCCGCGCCTGCCCTGGAGGAATGAGGCTGGCGGATGGGTCAGCGCACCTGCTCGTCTGTGTTGACGGCTGACGGTGATGATGACACAATTAAAAACACCGGAGTGGCGCCAGCACGTGGCATTGCCTTTAGTAAGATACAACGATGAGTCATCCTAGGCCTGAGCCTCAGCAGATGGATTGTACTGCGCCGTTGTTTCGTAGGCCGGGATAGCATAGAATGTGCAGCCAGGACTCGAAAGTTTCAATGATTTTGGCGTCACTTTTACTGCATTTAGCTGTGCTGCATAGCGTATAAAGCATCGACAGTTCATATATATATATGCCCCCATTGTTTCTGTACCATTGTTCCACGGTTTAACAAATCCCCACATATGCCTGCTCTTCGCAAATTTTGTGACCGCATATGTAGGGCATACCACAGGTGGAGCTTAACAAAATGTTAACGGACCGACAGACATTTTGTCTTAAGTTCCCTGTACTTGTTAGCGAATGCGACATTTGTGCCGTCCCTTTTCAATGTCCATCAAGATCGCCATGCGATGTGCCTTGAAAGATTTTTGAGTCTCGCGCTTGCGATTCTAATGAAACGTATTCTAAAAAAAACGTAACGTATTCTAATGAAACGTATGTAACTGTACAAAGAATAATTAACCCATGACACATATACATAATTCAAATTTAATAATTCTAAGCAACGGCTCGTAACGCTGACCAAAATATGTGTTAAATGGCCACTCATGGTCTTGTTCCATAGTTCACAAACATTCCGAAATATTTATTATGATCTATTAGAAGTAAGATGAATAAAACAAACTAATTGATGATAATATGAGTCAAATGCTGCAAGTATTGCATATGAAACACCACTAGATTCTCAGATTGATAGGTTTTACTAACAACGAAGTATCGAGTGCAAAAGGGCCAAGCAGCTGGCGCGATCAGAACTTCAATAAGCAGCATTCTAGATGAACCAGCACTGTGTACGAGTCTTAGATGGATCATTCCACGACAAATCGACCGCGGATGGGTGCATCTTAGCACATCATTCCGTCAAGTTTGATGAAGACTTGCCCTTGAAATAATTTTTAGGCCAAAATAGGAACCTGCAAGTTTCTAGAGTAGGACGGCGTGCCGATAAGGAACTAGGAGTAAATGAAAATACGCGAACCCTATTTTGCGACTTGTTCTAGCGAAAACAGTTCGTCATGCATATTATTTAGAAAAAGCGCATCGGAAAGCTCAATGTCTATATTTGTCTGAAACGTCTATCAACATAAGATTCAGTGTCAAGTAGGTACATACAGTGGCCTTTTTTTTACCTCTGATCTCATTTTCAGAATGAACATAATGTTTTTGATTTTCTTTGAGCCAATATGGAAATGAAAACCAATTTATTACCGTTCAGACTCGAGAAACATTGATGGGATCTCTCCTAGCTCGATTGCAAATGGAAGTTCAGCGTTGGTGGACCCCGTAGCGGCACGCCATGAGCCAGCCAGCCGGTTGTCGTGCTATGCTCGGGTCGCTTTGTCCCGAAATGACCCAGAGAACACACACAGCTTGACCGCGTTGTGCACAAAACCATGCTGGCAGCGTCCAAAGGAGTAAACATGGCTTAGGGAGCTAAAAATGACCGAAGATCCTCTCGGAGCTAGCTCTAGGCGCGCGTTAGCATTGTTTGTTATATTTTGTCCGAGCCATTGTCGGTTGGATGAATTTCTGAGATCAAACTCACACTCAGCGGTGCTTATTGTGTGAACTCTGAGCCCACCAACTGACCGTGAAATTCCGGTTCAGCGGCATAATGCTGCGGCGGAAATTCAACAACCCACAAAGCACGGCAAGATTCCTGCCCCTGACCTCATGTGACGGCGAACAGCCTCTGCTGCCGGCCGCAAATCATCCCAATTGTGAGCAAACAGCGAGCGACTTGCATTCCCACCCTGCTACGTGTTTAACTCCGCACCTGGCCTTACCCCGTCCACACGTCTGTCCTTCTGGCCTCCTCAAGCGCCAATGAAGTATCGGTTGCATGTAGTAGCTTAGGTGGACCGATCGCTTTGAAAGCATCTTGACTATTTCATTGCCAATAAATTTGTGATGTTCTAATAGGATTTCAGACTAGTTTGATGGCACCCTCAGCGTCTGCCGCTCGGGACGCCCAGGCTGTTCCTGAAACTGTGGTCTCAGCGCCCAGGCTGTTCCTGAAACTGTGGTCTCAGCGCCCAGGCTGTACCTGAAACTGTGGTCTCAGCGCCCAGGCTGTTCCTGAAACTGTGGTCTCAGCGCCCAGGCTGTTCCTGAAACTGTGGTCCCAGCGCCCAAGCTGTTCCTGAAACTGTGGTCTCAGCGCCCAGGCTGTTCCTGAAACTGTGGTCTCAGCGCCCAGGCTGTTCCTGAAACTGTGGTCTCAGCATTTCGCAATGCATATCAACGAAATTAATCGTCTCGTTCTGCAACCCACGAACGCCTTGGCTATGAATTGAGCTGAAGGATAACGAGCGCATTTGACTGCCGGCTACTCAGTTTCAAAACCTGCACTTGGCACTCTGGCTGGCTTAGCACCATTTAAACATTTTGACAACCTTGGACTTAATCCGTGACTAATTTGCATTCCCTGACATTCTTGCACCCGATAGTGGTTCTCAATCACGGCACTGGCTATGGTCGCATTATACACACATTTACATTTCCTTTAGACGAGTATTTACGGTTCGATCCGATGAAGCCTCGTGGACTGCCCATCGGCCAATGCTTCCAGAAAATACCATACGAGTAAATACGAGCAAAATACCAGAAAAAAGAAAGTCCGAGACATGCTCATCCTTTTCCCGACCTAGATTCGTTTTAAGAGACTTTATCGTGGCCAAGTGTACAGGGGCAGAACATGAGCCATGATGAATGGGAGCAACCAAGACCATCTAAAAACAAAACAAAAAAATCGTTTTATGTTTGAAACCGGCTTGCATATATCGACTTATGTGTCATAGCCCATCGGACAGTAACGTAGACGCACTAGTACGGTTGGTGACATTAAGCGAATCACTTCTACATATCCTTCACACAACATCGGGCAACAGCTGACGACTGTTGACTGATTAACGCAGCCGGAACGACAAATATACCCGGCCAGCAAAGCGTCAAGAACTGACCAACGTGCGACAAACATGTGGGATTCGCGTCCCAGAAACGTTTCAAATTCCGAATAAATATATCTGCAATCAATCAAATTCGTGTCGAAGTTCGTGCTGGACGAAACAGATACGTCCGCCGACCCTGTCTGACGACAGGATGGGTAACTGTCCACCCTGTCCATCCGGTGATGCCTGTCCTGGTCCAATGTCATTACAGCTAACTCCCAGCACTGGTCAACCTGATGCTTGCAACACTGAATCGATTTTCTCATGCAAATTGCACTGGAAGGCTCAACCAGCACGAGCACATCGAAAACACTCAGGAATTCGTGGACACTGCAAACAAGCCATTTCGAGCCCACGCTGCCGACCCTTCCTCAAAGCCGCCCCGGGCAGGGCACGTCACGTGCCATGCCCCGGGGCGAGGGCGTGGCGGCACGGCTGGCGCCGCTCTGGGAGTCGCCGCAGGTGCTCGTCCCACCAAAGTGGCTGTATCGGCCGGCACGGATAGGGTGGCGGCGCGCCCCTGCACGCGCCGCGTATTGACCTTTACCGACGGGCAGCCGGACGGACGGACGGCTGCGAGGCAAGCGATGCGGGCCAGTCGCGCCGCCCAGGGGTCGCCACGCGCGCGGCTGGACCGTGCTCCGCTGAGGTCATTTAGAACGCGGCGGCGGAAAATGATGATCAGCGGGGACAGGCGGATCGACGGCAGCTGCGGCGTTCCCGGCGCGGTTCCGGATGTTCCCACCATCCGTGGCATCCATACAACCGCCGCCGTGTGTAACGCGGGTGATGTGAAAAGGATGGTTCTCCTTCTCTTTTCTCCTTTCTTTCTTGGAAACGAACGTATTCCAAACCGTTTGTACGGGTGGCTTCGGATTCAGAGCAGCTGCTAAGCAAAACTTTTTGCTACAGTATGAGCCAGTGTGACAGTCACATCGGCAGAAGGTGCCATGGACATCGAAATGTACTCGCCGAAACCGTAAAGAACATGGAAATCTGCGGAAATTACACCACCTATAAATGGAAGGCAAACATAGCGAATATTGTTCACACATGGACGTGTGAAATCGTCCCAAGATGTGTAATTTTCCAACGAAAATCTTGACTTTGAATATGCTGTACTGAGCCCACCACTCGAGTCGAGCTGCACAGGTCAACAGACAGTCTCCTTTAAGGCCTTTCGCCGGACAAGACATCGAACGTTTGTGTGCCGCGCAAGGATACGGCATGGCTGCCCTGGGCCAGGGTCGACCTTCGTTTGCCAGTTCCAAGCTGACGTTTCCATGTCGGTCTGGCCAAACATGTGCTCGCTCCGGGAATCGAACCCAGTGCCGCAGGATGACAGATGCGGGACATTTTCTCCAGACCAAGGAAGCGGCCTCACTGAATCATTTGTGATTTGTATATATATATATATATATATATATATATATATATATATATTAGTCTACTATTTGTCAGGTACGCTTCATCGACGTCTAGGCGCACAACTATGACAGTGTTTAAGCTGACTGGTGGGTGAAGCTCACAACTGATCTCGCCTATCAATTGTTGTCTGGAGGTGCTGTGACGTAAGCTAGCGTCAAACGGCAGGCTTACGATCCGCCATATAAGATCGACCGAACACATGTGGACAAAACCGTAGAGCGTAGCAACAGGAAGCTAGCTCCTCATTCTTCAGGCCTTACAACGGCACTCCTGTCATAGCAAACAAGATTCCCTTCACAACTGCGCCTCGCCACCTGTGCACTGCCGTGAAATAGTTGCAGGTGTGGTGTCACCTCTTTGTGGCTCAGGGGTGGGGAGGAGGTGCAAGCCTCTTCCGAAGGACGATGACGCTATGACCTGGTTCTTGCATGCATGTCGAGCTACGTCATCGTCAATACAACAATACCTTGAAGTGTCATGTGCGTTCGGTCTGTCATGGCAAAATGCAATTTACATTTTAAGGAATACAGAATGAGAGATTTTGCGTCACAGCTACCTGTGCATCCGGAATTCCCCGTGTACGGTCTCCAGCGATCTGCTTTAAATCAGTTTATTTCTTAAAACTACCGGCGCAGTCAGATTGCGTTACGACAGATCACCGGATTTTGTGCAATGCAATTTTTTACGATCGTGGCGGTCCCGCTCCGAGAATCTCACCATCCTGTCCTAGACTGGTCGTGCATGTTCAGTGCACTGAGTGTGGCCATGTCCGCTTAAAGCAATAATGCAAGCATAAATTATCGTGGCATGTTACTTTTGCTCAAATGATCTGTTTATACGAAATGAAATATTAGAACTTCTCAGCCTTATGAGAAAATAATGTACTGTTATACTTCTGGGCGAAACTAAAGAGATATTGTTCATATCATATAACATACCACCAAACACATGTTCATGTTAATCAGCCAGCCAATGTGCGCGTTTATGTGCTTTTATGCACCAGAGCATACTTGTCCAGGTGCATGTTGAAGTATGATTCGGACACTGCACATGTTTGTTTGCTATAAATCACACTATAAGTCTTTGCTGAGAATTTGGCAAGCATCACGTACCCAGCTACATGCTCGTTTGAATCCCAGGGAAAAGCAAACTTATTACCGTGACGGCTTGCCCAGAATGAGCGAAAACAAAACACAAATATTGCATTTCGCACATGACCAACCTCGGTTGCAGTACTGGCGGGCTGCCAGTCGCGGTTCTTGGCACTGGCTAATTTCAAGCATACATTCGTCCCGAGCTTCGTAACACCACTATGAACCCCACCAACCACTACCAACCACGGATCTCTTACCAGACACCTTTTGATATGTCCTCTTCTCTTCACTAATTGGTTAATTCCACTTTATTAGCGGAAGTGACGCGGCTTTGCGACTTTAGGCTTCTGAAATCACTGTTAATCCTCTTGGCCGCGGCAGGACAGGGGGCCCTCGTTTTTTATCCATGGGCGACCGCGCAGGCAAAAAAGCTGGCATGAGCCTCTCCTTCAGCCGTGGACAGCTGGCAGCCTATCTTTGGTCTCCGAGCGCCTCACCCGTCACATTTCGCACTGCGCAGGCGCGTCGCAACCGCGAAAGCATTAATGCTTCAGTTGACCGGTGGCGATTATTGTTGGAAATATTTCGTAATTATATGCGACTTGACGGTGACAGCATAAAAGCTGTGGGCACATGAAGATTATCATGGTATGAGGTCGTGAGATCAAATCTTGAGAGCTAAATGGACGGTCCAAACTGAGGGACAACTAAAACTCCGATGAAATTAGATGGAATCAAAGACACAGATCAGATAATGTGGCGTTGTGAAACCTGCTGTTCAACCAAACCACCAACGAGTCAAACCGCCACAGTAACCAACGCCTCAAAACTTGGATATGTTTTAGAGTCTTAGCCGATAGGAGCCGGGCATAAGATCGTGCGGAGATCGCATAACACCAAACCGAATCCGACGCAGCAATCGTCTTACAGCCTCGACGTGTCTCGCCCGGGCCATGCCCCTCCCCTCACCACCTCCCCGCCCCACCCCATCCAGGCCGGCCGCCGGGCACAGCGTCTGCTGGAGGCTGCCAGCCCTGCGTCAATACGGGCGTGAGTGGCACGGTCAGCCAGCGCTTTTCGCCCCTCGCGACGCCGGCGCGGACGCACCTGTTCGGGTTCGTTCGGAATCCGACACGTGCGCGGATAGTTCGTTCAATAGCAAATTATGGCCACGGGAGAAAGCGGCGACAGAGATAAATAAAAGAGAGCAGTGGCCATCAGCTGCTGGATCTTCTTGAAAGAGCCTGATAGAGGGAGAATATACAAACAACGACGCCGCGCCGCGCCGAGCGTGAATGCCGTTTAAGGTAGCGCAGCTTGGCCTCCGACTGCAGCACGTTCAATAGCATCATGAATAAGTCATGGCACATGGGGTCTAACGTGCATTACTCAAAGATCATAACAAGAAGGGGTCTTCAATGCAGAAGATGTGGTCAGAATTCTAGCACTGTCCCATGTCGCAAGCGAGAGTATATTTTAATCACGGAAATTTGACTGCGGAGGCGACTGCGGAGATCGAGAAAGGAACAGTTTATGGGTCTTGTCCGCTCTTAAACTAAGGAACATTCTGGATGGAAGGAAATGTCCTGGCTGTTACATATGCCTTGACTTTTCCTTATGTTCAAGTGTATCTGCTTGACATTTCATTCAGCCCGGCCACCCTGTTTTTGAAATTTAATTAGGGTGTTTGAAATCTCAGCATTGTTTCCACAAGACAGGCGAAAGTGTATGATTGTGAAGGTATTTTTAGTGACTGTTGAGGCATTGGATTTCCCCAGTGAACATGTTAAAATATGGCCTGGCAGGCCGCCAATAAACAAAGCACTTCTAAGGAAGTCAGCGAGAATGAACCGGTATCACTCTCAACTTAAAAGATGTTCACAAAACTCAACAAACAAATGATATCACAGTGCCAGCCACAATGAGCCATTTAAAGCATCGCCAACCCTTTTCCGTGATCGATGGTGATGAATCGTGTTTTAGGGTTTCTAAACTTAATGGCTCTAACGAAAGAGCGCAAGGTTCCGTTAAAGGGGTTTGATCGACATTTATGGCTGAATGGCAATGGCCATTTTTAGCTGTGTTGAGGACCTTCCGGTGTTGTTAACAACTCAAACCTTTTTAAAACCTAAGCTCCCCTAGTCTCCGAACTACACGCCCGCAGAAATGGGGAAAGTATATTGGGGAGGGTATTTCAAAGTCACCCCGACGTTCATAACGTTGCCATTCAAATCCTGCGATTACATAAGCCATGCGGCAATCAAGGCCAAGACAAAAATAATTGTCGAGGCGTTCATATCTGGCGTTACTGAGCGTGATTTTCGGCGATAAACGGCCGTCCATTGGCTCTCAATCAATGTTGTACCAGGTGCGATGACGTAATTAAACCGTGACGCACTGAGGAGCATCTTTACTAACCAGAGAATTGTGCTGTCTAGAACAATTTTTTCCACTTAAAAAGCATACCAGTATCTGTAACTGAGCTTGTTTCATCATATTTGATGCTTGCTTAAATATCTTCAAGCATGAAACATTCCTTTAAATAAGGAGAGCTTTTGTATTCAGATTCTTGGGTAATAATGACCCGTTGCAGCGAAAGTTCCTATAAAAAGCAGCATAACACAAGATCGTATCACAGTTATAATTCCCGTTTTTAAACAATTCTTAGATTATGTGCAAGCTACAGTGACACCACGACTGTTCAGCGATCAGGCAAAAAAAAACCCGAGGACCTATCAGTGGGGTCTCGCCACAGCCACACCCCAAAAATAAGTGTGCCGTTCCAGACATGGCGCAAAAAGCTGCTCATCTCACATTCACAAGAACAGGATTCTGCGGTTCTCACATTCCCAAGAGCGGGATGCTGCGGCTCTCACATTTCCAAGAACGGGATGCTGCGGCTCTCACATTCCCAAGAACGGAATGCTGCGGCTCTCACATTCTCAAGAACGGGAGGCTGCGACTCTCACATTTCCAAGGAGCTACGGCTCTTGCCTTTCCAAGAACGGCATGCTTCCAATCACGGATTCCACGAGCCTTAATGTAACAAACCTCGTTAAGGGAAACCTCAAGCCGCCAACTCATCGTGGTGGCCACAACAAATGCGATTAAATCGTCAAACGGTGCGTACACAAAATGACCTGCATCTCGCGCTGGGTCACCCGTCGTTCACCCACGTCACCGACACTCGTGTTGCGGCAGTGGTGGCCGTGCCTGTGTATCGTGCACTTGCGCTGGTATGTCGGCGCGACGGACACCATGTCTGGGACATGCCATCGGTACGTAGGTCACGCGGGACCCGACCGGCGCCAGGGGCGCTACCCGCCACTGACGTGAGAGGGAACAGAGGCAGCCGGTGAGGCCGCGCGCTGCATCAGTGAACTGACGGCACATATTGGCCGAAGACTGCAAACTGCACCAGCGACCTGACGGTACATGTTAGCCGGGGACCGCGCACTGCATCAGTGATGTGACGGTACATGTTAGCCGGGGACCGCGCACTGCATCAGTGACCTGACGGTACATGTTAGCCGGGGACCGCGCACTGCATCAGTGACCTGACGGTTCATGTTAGCCGGGGACCGCGCACTGCATCAGTGACCTGACGGTTCATGTTAGCTGGGGACCGCGCACTGCATCAGTGACCTGACGGTACATGTTAGCCGGGGACCGCGCACTGCATCAGTGACCTGACGGTTCATGTTAGCCGGGGACCGCGCACTGCATCAGTGACCTGACGGTACATGTTAGCCGGGGACCGCGCACTGCATCAGTGACCTGACGGTTCATGTTAGCCGGGGACCGCGCACTGCATCAGTGACCTGACGGTTCATGTTAGCCGGGGACCGCGCGCTGCATCAGTGACCTGACGGTTCATGTTAGCCGGGGACCGCGCACTGCATCAGTGATGTGACGGTTCATGTTAGCTGGGGACCGCGCACTGCATCAGCGACCTAACGACACATATTCCGACAGACAACCGCGCATTCCGTCAATGGTCTGATAGCAGCAAAGAGCCTTTCAGCGGACACCAAGGCACCAATATGAAAATGACATTCTGGTTAAGCAAAAACGTAAATATGAGACAATTCCGCTGCCTGAACAGGTGAGGCCGAGCCCTGGGACCTCAAGTTTTCTGCCTCTCTGGGTTCAGCCGCCTATCATGGGGTACAAGGCTCGAACTTTGCGGAATTAACCATCACGCATGTGAGCGCTGTACGAAAAGAAAAGCGCTGGGAGTCCTCAGCTGTCCTTATACTTTAGTCCATGGCAGGCCCCTACAAACAAGCGTGGTATGCCCGCCAGCACATACTGGTTAGAAATTGCGAGGAAGCTAAATGCAACTGTTGGAACTACAAGAAAACAAACGTAGGAGAACCAAACCCGGCGACCTGCAACTGCCAGAATCTGGAGCGCCCAGATGCTGAGATGCTGCCCCCTACTCATCCGGCGATGCAAATAAAGACGACAGCGGCAGTGGCGAGTCCAGAAAAGCGATGGGGAGGGGATCATTGCTCTTTGGGACGTTTTTTGAGTAAAAATAACCTTACCTCACTGAAAATCTGGGCGATCGAGGCGGCAGACATGCACCTCCTGTATCTCCCATGTGCCCGCCTCCTCCCCCCCCCCCCCCTCCCCGGGCCGAGATTTCCCTATCGGGACCAATAAGTTGCCATTGGCTGGAAATTGCCTCGGAAGGATGAAAAGGGACATTCTGCGGAAGGCAGTCTAGATGATGGAATGAATTTTTAGATTCTTAGACTTAGAGATGTCCAGAATTTTTCAAGTATGTGAGAACCATCCTCAAAAATGGTGCGTCAGAACGGAAACGTGGGTGAACAGAGAACTAACAGCAATGTGGATAGTCTGCCCCAAATGACAGTTAACAGCCAAAAGTAAAAATCCACCAGGAACCCACTCTGAAAGCAATCTCAAACCAATGCCAGCATCACAAGCGCAAAAGCGCAGCGGCGGGCGGCCAGCTCCAAAAGACGCAACGGGGGGAGGGTTGGGGAGGCCTCAAATGAACACCAACGCCAACACGCGGCGCGTCAGACATCTGCCGACAGCTGTTGGTAGGGACGCCTGGCGGCGGCGGCGGCGTCGCTGGGCGCGGCCGCAGACGAGACGAGGAGAGGTCGCGGCGTGCCCAGCTGCTGCGGACGGCGCTCTGGGCGTGCCGACCGACGGACAGTGGCGGCTGCGCGGGTGTTTGTTTTTTACCCGCCTCCGGTGTTGACTGCACCTGGGCCCATAAATCAGAGCAGCAGTTTCGGCGCCGCCCGAAAACCGCCGGCCCGGAGACAGGTGCCGGGCGGACTGATTTATTCATGGTCCGCCCGCGCCGCAAATAAATACCACGCGCCGTTCCATGCGGCGCCGCGCGACTCGCCGCCGCCGCGCCAGGAACGCACGCGCCAGGAATGCCAGACGGGGGCGTGTTTTGCGAGCTGTTCCGCGCGCTCTCTCGGGCGGAAGAGGGAGAAGAGGGGAAATAGGGTCCGTTGTGAGGACGGGGGGGGGGGGGGGGGGGGCTGGTGGAGAGCCTGACGAGCCCACTAAGTGAGTCGGGAGTCGGTTTGTTGATGGGAGCGTTGTTGGTTTACGGGGGTAAGAGCTCCTGTAATAAACGCTGCATGTTTGGAATGCGCACTAAAGATCCTGTGCCGACTCACATCATGAGAAAGCCGTGCTGCAGCCCAAAACAGGAACTATGAGTTAGTTTAGTGTTGACCATAACGGGGTGATTTTGCGTTGATCTTGGAAAATGCAATGTAAAAAGAATCGGTCTCACATCACTGTTCCGATGATTAGCTTGAATATAAAAACTAGACGCAAAATACACACACGCGGCAAAGCTAAGCTACCATAGTCGAGAGCTGGATGCTTCGAACAGAGAGGTAGAGTGTCGCGATACCTAATGCATAGCACATACAACGTGCCAATGCAAAAACGAAAGGCAATGATCCAAGACAGAGCGCGAGCATTCGGCGTCTGTATTTCCGCATTGGATGAATGGAGACATTGCTCAAACTTCCTATCAAATTTCCTTCAAATTATGCCTTCACAAACACCTGGCGTCTGTGCAGCCGGAGAACGTTCGGTCAAATCAATGCCGACCGAAGGCCCGCAAAATGTTCATCCTCAGCGAGCAGATTCAATCTGCCGTGCTGCTGCTCCAAGCTGCAGAGAAAGAAAAGACGTGCCAGTTCACCAGCATTTGAAGAAAAAAACGACAGGTGCATTTTAGGATGCGACATCACTGGGAAAGACGAATTTCCACCCCTCCCCCTTCCTCCTCCGAAACGTCATAAAACGGTAAGCGACACACGGTAAGCGTACGACGCTAAGCGGCACAGGCGATCCCGCTTCATTTGGCTCTCACCAGCCAGAACCGAAGCAGAGGCAGACAGAGAGAGATAGCGAGAAAAAGAGAGGCATAGAGAGAGGGGCGGAGGGAGAGGGAGGGAGGGAGGAGAGAGGGGGACGCGGCGGAAATTCTCCTGGCGTTCGACCCGGCCCGGTCCGCGCGTGCTGCCCCAGACCGCTGCGTTCTAAATGAGCTGCCAGTCGCACGCGGCCCTCCTCCAAAGCACTCTTCAGGCATTCAGCGAAAATGAACCCGGCGCCGCTCTTAAATTAAGAGAGATATTGAACTTTCCCGATGACATATGTGAGACCGGCGTCTGCCACCCGCACGGACTGGCTGTGGCCGGCGAATTGGACGCCCTCAGTGCATCCGGACCTGACGGAGCGGACGAAGTGGGCGGAGCGGCGACGCCGTGGGAGCCGGACGGGGCACCCGACCTCAGCTCCGGGTCAGGCCCCGTAACGAGCTGTTCTCCGTTTGTTCTCCGGCCGGCCGCCGGCCGCTTGCGGTGGGAGGGCGCCGCGGCGCGGAGCCGGAGCGCGGCCAAGTGTGTTCTCGCGGGTGGGGTCGCCAAGGCGGAGCAGTCCGCGAACCCGGGCTGGTGACGCTTGTCCGGCGGCACCTCCCCGGGGAGGGACGCTTCGAGGCAGCCGACGGACTCGACGCAACGGACATGCATGAGTCAGCCGGCTGGAGGCGGTCGACAGTGGCAGGATTGTGGTGCTGAGTAGCAATCGAGACTCCACCTGCAGTTGCAAATTGCCACAGGCCAGCCAGCTGCATCTTGTGAGCCTGATATGCAGACAGGTGTGGGTGGTTTTTTGCCCATTGGTAGCGAGTAGGGGGAGATTGCGACCTATTAGTGGGCCAAGAAACTTTCACCATCGGTCTGCGGTAGGAATCCACGAGCCACGAGCGGAGGCGTGATTCAACGTGACGTCACGTCGGATCTTTGTCGTCTGGGTCGCTGTAGATACGCATTTTGTCTGCCTTGACAAAAGCGTAGCTCCTATTGTTTCGACGATTTTGATTCTCACGTCCTTGGTTCGCCCTCTTCCTCCAGAACAACAGTACGGGTCCCAAGAGCGTCGGTTAAACCCACAGTTGTCAACTTCTAGTAAAGCCGCTACTCAAAAGGATACATCAGTGACTTGATAATGCAGCTGCAGGGTATTTAGGTCACCCACTCCTTTTCGGTACGCAATTGTTGTTTGGACCGAAGACCGCATTTCTTTTCGACTACCTCTGCAAGGACATAAAACTGCGATGCGGGTGTCGCAACACATGAAGGCATTGTTCGTCAGAGCTTCCAACTTATAGCTTGTCATCTTCGCCTAGGTAAACAAATAACATTGTTTCTCTCACAAGTCTCCCTTCTTGCTACGTCACGGAACGACATACAGGTAGCGCTCATATTTTACGTATCGTTCATTTCTAAAAAGTCCAGGACCCACCAAAAATGTCATATTGCCTATCGATCCCCCAGAAGTATCAATGCAGCGAATATGGGTAGTGTCTCGATATATGCAAGCTGAGGGTAAACTATCATACGTTACTGCACCTCCTCCCTCCCATCCGCTAAGGCTTGGCTCCCTCCTGCGCGGCTCGCTCCCCGCCCCATCCGCTCGCTCGGCGCTCACTCGGCACCGACCGATCCCAGAGCAGAAGGCTGCCGCGCGCGCGTCAAGCGGACGTACTCGCTCCCTGATCCCCGCGCCGCCCGGTCCGCGCTGTCACTGTTCTCACAGGAATTAGGCGTCTGTCACGGCGAATAATCGCATTAAAAACCGTCTGAGACAGGCCGGATTGGGGCGGCGCCCGCCTGAGTGGCGCAGGGGGAAACGCACCCACCTGGTGCTGGCGTCATGCGCCTGGGTGCAGGCGGCGGGCCAGCCGCCCACACCTGGGTCAGTCTCACAACGGGCCGGCGCCGCTGCTGGGTACGCTCGAGGGACGGCCAGATGCGCGCGCGTCTTTGCAGGAGCATGTTGGTGTGACGGGCAGCAAATTCCAGCAGCTTGAAAGCTGTTGTGATAATTTCTATCTTGTAAGGAATAAAAAGGGCACATTTCGCACCTCATCTCGCGCAGTGCTGTGCTGAAATGAGGCCAAAATGCACTACTGGCTAGGACATGGTCTACTATATACTCTGCATATATACCTGACATTGGGCCTCAAGGGCATCCCTAGATTTGTGAAAGAATTCGGTGTTTTAACTCGTGTATTGGACACCTTTTAGATGATGTGAGCACTACAGAAGTACGTTTGTCACTGTGCTCTACGCTGGCCTCGAAACTGTTAACCATCACTGTCCCCTCTCATGCGAAAGCATCGGGTTTCGGTGCAGCCTCTGGCGGCAAACCTTTGCATTATTGTAAATATGTACATTGAACATTTTGGGAGCGCCCGATTCCCGATCAGCCTTACCGTTGTGAAGGAGCAGTGATGTGGACAACTTTATAACTCACTCCTTTACACGTTGGTAACTTGACGCCGGACCTTTTACGGTACTTGAACGCCCACTGTGCGGAAGGGCTGAGGACCACTCTCCGCAACGATCAGCGCGCTAGCTCCGGAAACAGCGATCAATCGCCAAAGCTTGAGCTTGGATTAACGATACGTTATGAGGGCTCCCAGCGCACGGCAGTCCGTCGCTGCTGAAGGCCCGTGAGATCTCTGATGCCCAACCATGTGCCTTCATCATATCGGAGTCATCTCTTTGGATGTAAGGTCCGAGTTTTAAATATTTTTGTTTCCCTACCTAGAATAAATCCATGTTTGCATCGAAACATCCAGACGCCAACCTCATTGACACAAAGTTAATGTGACCACAGAGTTAGTCGCAATGACATGGTATGGTGCCGCAGTGTAGAAAAAAAGGAGAGAAAAGAGAGAGAGAGAGAGAGAGAGAGAGAGAGAGAGAGAGAGAGAGAGAGAGAGAGAGAGAGAGAGAGAGAGAGAGAGAGAGAAGAGAGAGAGAGAGAGAGAGAGAGAGAGAGAGAGAGAGAGAGAGAGAGAGAGAGAGAGAGAGAGAGAGAGAGAGAGAGAGAGAAGAGAGAGAGAGAGAAGAGAGAGAGAGAGAGAGAGAGAGAGAGAGAGAGAGAGAGAGAGAGAGAGAGAGAGAGAGAGAGAGAGAGAGAGAGAGAGAGAGAGAGAGAGAGAGAAGAGAGAGAGAGAGAGAGAGAGAGAGAGAGAGAGAGAGAGAGAGAGAGAGAGAGAGAGAGAGAGAGAGAGAGAGAGAGAGAGAGAGAGAGAGAGAGAGAGAGAGAGAGCGAGCGAGATAGAGAGAGAGAGAGAGAGAGAAAGAGAGAGAGAGAGAGAGAGATAAAGAAGAGAGAGAGAGAGAGAGAGAGAGAGAAGAGAGGAGGAGAAGAGAGAGAGAAGGAATAGAGAGGAGAGAGAGAGAGAGCGAGAGAGAGGAGGAGAGAGAGGAGAGAAGACAAGCGAGACAGGGGTAAAGCAGGGAGAAATGAGAAAGAAAGGCCAGGATGAACAGATGATGGCGGGAGAGAGAGTGAGGCAAAGAGCAGAGAGGGAAAGAACAGATAACACACATACAAATGTCTCGAAATAAAACAAAACAGAAAATCGGTCATCACCCGGACATCCGCTACCGAGTGCACCGATCGACCTCCGGGTGGGAAGGGGGCGGCGGCGCCGAGGAATCTCTCCCGTTTGCGTCCGCCGCTGGGGAGGCGGGGAGGAGCGGGCGGGCGGGGCGCGGTGGGTGAGATCTCTCTCCTGTTTGTGTCGGCTGCCGGCGCGGCCGCGGCTGCCGCTGACGGCAGGAAGATGACGCCTCTCTCAGAAGCGACGCTTTTTTGCGGGAGTTTTCAAATTTTCCTGGTGTCGCGAGCAGCTGGCGGCCGCTCCGGCCGAACATCAAAAATACATTTTGTGCAATTTGGCAGCAATTTGGCAGCATGTGGAGGGCAGATGTGCGCCGCTGTCGAGACGGCGGTGACGCGTCGGAACAGCTGGGGTCGCAACAGACGCTCCGGAGCCGGGGGGCGGCGTACAGAGGGAGCCGAGGGTCAGATAAGTCAGAGAAAGGCTTGTAATATCGACTAGAGGATCATATCGGCCACGTGTCACGCTCAGAAAAGTATGTTTTGCTGTTAGCACGCCGTGCAGTCTTGTTCCCGAATGTACTTGTTATGACGCGGTCTCATAAGCTCTTAATGTTGCGTGTCCGGGTAGCATGGATGTCAAAATGTCCCTTCCCGCACTTCTAAATCACGTTTTTTAACGGTCCCACCCATCGTGAACATATGGAGGGGATCGACTTGGACGGATGGTTTGTCCAACCACACAAATTTTCACGGGGGAATTTCACGTACTTCCTGAGCCTCGCAACATACATGCTTCAATAAAATAATGGCAACCCACGATGCTTCATAACAGTTCACGGGTGAAGAAAAACGTAAAGAATCGGCTGGTGACGGCTTAAGCGAAGAGAACAAATCTCTTAAGTGCCTGGGGGCTACAATGAGCTGTGAAGGCTGCAACTGTGCACAAACAGACCTAATTTCAAATTGAAGCCTAGGAGACCGGTGGGCCGGTAAAAGAAAATCGGTAGAGGAAACCGGTGGACCGAAAAGACCCACTCATTTTAATATCATTATCAGTGCCACGCACAGCTTCCCTCCTAAGGCCACGCACGTCTCTGATAACTTTTGTTTGTTTGCAATCCTTCTCCCGGCCAGCCTCGGCAGCGACGATTAATAATAATCTCGCACGCCACGCGCCAACGGCAGCGAATTCGAATTAAAGCGCGACCCCAGGCGAGCGACACATTTTCCGGAGGAGACCAAGACAGACGCGACCCTCTCCGGAGCGTGGCTGGTGAGTCAGGCGGCAGCCTGCGCCGTACAAGTGTGCACCTGCGCCGGCGCCAGCAGCTGTATCGCCGGTCGTCTTTGTGGGTGCGGTGCACGATGACGACAACTCCCCCCCACGAGACACACGTGGGCCACACCTGTGCCGATGGCAGCCTCCTGGGAGACCGCGACCGGTGGAGGACAGCAGTGGGTCTGAGGGAGGCAAGGATGGATCGAAAGAGGGATAAACTACACAAAGGTGGAAATGAGAGTTCAAATGTGAGTACGGAGAGACAGCAGGATAGGGGAGGTAGAAGGCAAGGACGAACCGGGGAGGGAAATGAGACGAGGGTAGTAGTGGACGGGGGTGGGTAAAGTTGGCGTGACACAACGGGCACGTTTCCATGAGAGAAAGTCAACAGCGTAATCAGTCCAATGAAAGTTGATGTGGTCGCCACCGCTCCCGCAATATCCAAATTCTCCACTAATAGACTACGGGAATATGATTGACCGTAGGACTAGAATTGACTGAGCGGCAGAGACAGACAGTTAATCAGAGAAACAGTTTAAACGAGCCCGCATGCAATGATGATC
Source organism: Pollicipes pollicipes (assembly GCF_011947565.3). Taxonomy (NCBI): domain Eukaryota; kingdom Metazoa; phylum Arthropoda; class Thecostraca; order Pollicipedomorpha; family Pollicipedidae; genus Pollicipes; species Pollicipes pollicipes. Next base: position 15,966,300 of record NW_023596818.1, read on the forward strand.
CGGGAACAGGGGTGAATGGAGGAGCCTGCTGACTAGCCAGGGGCAGTGGGGCGGACCGGGGGTCTGGGGTGTGGCCCGGTGGCCAGGCACTGGCGCAGCTCTGACTTCTCCGGCCAGAGCTGGTAACGACGCAGGAGGAACAGGACTCTGCCCGGGGCGTCTCTCCCGGATGGGCCCTTGGTGACGACCGCAACTTCGGCCGTGCCCGTTCCAACTCCACTGTTTGGCAAACTTGGCTCATAAGCGAACGTCAGGTCGCCACAAAGAGGATTCGCGAGTGCTTAGAATGCATGGTTACCACCGTCGAAACGGAACTTAAGACCACGTGGTGAAAATAAACAAAGCGGAGCGGGCTTAGTGGAAGCAGATACCTGTGCGGCGAAAATGAGCAGGGGCCCTCTCACGGTCCATCAACGCGGCGCTGGTGAAAACGAAGAACCTACAGACAGTGGGCAGCTGATGACGCCAATAACGTCATTGCATTTAACTTCTCCTCCCAAAACTACAGAACATGCGAGCTCATCGGAGCCATCGCTCTGCTGACGTAAACAGTACGCCGGCTGTTGCCTCGTCCTGACCAGTCTCGCTCCTCTCTGGCCCACGTGACCCACCTCTGCTCCTGTGCCGGTGCTGGTCGGTGGTGATGACCGAGCTAGGCTTCATCCTCAGTTCCGGGTCCTCCTTCACCTTGACATTCTCCATTTGGCCTGCGAAATGAAGAACTGTTCGTATTATCTGCGAGAAGCTGACACGCTGAAAATACAACGAGTATCACACTACCACCAGTGCAGAGTATGCCTAACCGGTCCTGGAGACAGGCTCACTCATGCCCGAGGCCAAAATAACTTTAAGGTACTGAAAATGGTGGATTACACTAATTGTGCAACAGGCTTGAGCGAATCTACAAGCAAAATGAGAAAGAACGTTGACCATATGTGCCAACCATTCACGCTCCCCAAAGTGAGTCTGCGTTCGGCCCCACACAATTGCTTTGTTTTCACGGGTTTCACATTTGTTTTTTTAGATTCACCTACAACTTCAACACTGTCACTTCTCCGGCCGGTGTCCTTCACGAATGCCCCGGATGTAGTGAAGCTCAGCGCTGGTGGCGATCGTAACTTTTCGTCGCCACAGGTGAAACATCGATACCCAGAAAACCATGGAATTCCTCAAAGCCCCGCGCCCCTGTCCAGCTCACCATAGACTGTCCCGCCAGACAGCAATGTAGTGCGGTATAGTCTATAGAACCGTGGACGTGCGGCCTAGCGACAGGAAAACAAAACGGCCGTAAGGGGAAGCGCTACTCGCGGTGTGAGGTTCATGGCCCCAGGACTGCGGCATGTAGCGTGGATGGCGGATACAACCGTAAGGGGAGGCGCTACTCGCGGTGTGAGGTTCATGGCCCCAGGACTGCGGCATGTAGCGTGGATGGCGGATACAACCGTAAGGGGAGGCGCTACTCGCGGTGTGAAGTTCATGGCCCCAGGACTGCGGCATGTAGCGTGGATGGCGGATACAACCGTAAGGGGAGTGCTACTCGCGGTGTGAAGTTCATGGCCCCAGGACTGCGGTATGTAGCGTGGATGACGGATACAACCGTAAGGGGAGTGCTACTCGCGGTGTGAAGTCATGGCCCCAGGACTGCGGTATGTAGCGTGGATGGGCGGATACAACCGTAAGGGGAGTGCTACTTCGCGGTGTGAGGTTCATGGCCCCAGGACTGCGGTATGTAGCGTGGATGGCGGGATACAGCCCGTAAGGGGAGTGCTACTCGCGGTGTGAGGTTCATGGCCCCAGGACTGCGGTATGTAGCGTGGATGGCGGATACAACCGTAAGGGGAGTGCTACTCGCGGTGTGAAGTTCATGGCCCCAGGACTGCGGTATGTAGCGTGGATGACGGATACAACCGTAAGGGGAGTGCTACTCGCGGTTGTGAAGTCATGGCCCCAGGACTGCGGTATGTAGCGTGGATGGCGGATACAACCGTAAGGGGAGTGCTACTCGCGGTGTGAAGTTCCATGGCCCCAGGACTGCGGTATGTAGCGTGGATGGCGGATAAGCCTTCCAAATTGCAAAACTATGTGAGATACGACGAGGCTTCCTATACCAGAAACATATGCATATACATATGCAGAATGACATTCTTTCCCGCATGCCCTCATAACGTTAATGCAAAAGGAGACGATCGATCACAATCCAATAATATTAGGGTTTCCATTGAGATTTGGTATCCTCGCATGGCGTCCGACGAACGCAAACGTTGGAAATTTGGCAGCCATATTCCGCGCCCCACCCGTTCACTGTTGTGCAATGGCTCACCCAACATTTCGCCCAGGGCGTAAACCCCACCAAGGTAGTTCTGAATTTGGAAGCGAGCCCGGCAAGAGACTCAACCACTGTGACTTCAGCCCCAGGGGTCCACGGCTTCCAAGGGGAGCGACGGCCCCCAGACTCCTCTGGGTCCGAACCCATCATGACCGGCTGGATGCACGCTCCTTTCAAACGGAGCGGCCCCGCCGGGACCGGCTCTAACCGTCTCCACTAGCAGCCTTTCGATTTCCTCCGCCATTTTTCAGCCTGGAAACACAATTGCGGCGGTCGCATCTGGCTGGGCCACAGGGGCGTTCCATCTGGCAACGATCGGGTCCGGCGGCAGCAGATGCTCCGTCTCCCCCCCTGCCCCCCTCCCCCCCCCCGCCCGCCCGGCACACCGGAACGACACCCGTTCGGTCTCTGCCCCACGGGGCATCAGCTGGCAACGCCGTCTGATTAGATGAGTTGCCATGACAACGGCCCGGCACGTGCAGCTGAGCACCGTGCAACATCTGGCCGCGCGGCGCCGGCCGTGATGACGTCACGGCGGATTATCCGCCGGTCGGCTGGGTGACCGGCGACCGGGCCGAGCAACAGGTCAGCAGGGATGGGTCACTGAAGCACGGGTCAGACGGCTGGCCGGAAGGTGGCAGGTCAGACGAGTGCAGCACAGTGGACAAAACGAGTGGATTTAGTTCTTTTTGCATGCACGGGGGTCGGCCACAATGGGATACGTTATGTGACGCGATCGAGAATGGGCACGTGAGGGGCGGGTGGGCCGCGGGGAGCAGCTCAGGTGAGAAAAATAAGAGAGGACGGGTGAGAAACGCAGAATTAATGCGGCGGTCGGATAGGAGAAAAGTGATATGAGAACGTGTCAAATGAGCCCAAGTAGGGGAGTAAACTGTAAGGCAGCACGTAATTATGTCAACTATTTTATGATCCGTCCATCCACATTTCGTCCGTTCGGCCACCTGCCTTCTGACTCACTCACCAGTGGCGGGCTGGGTTCAAGTCGCTTTAGGCACTTGCTATTTCCCCTCACTGGCATGGCCGGCGGCCGCTGGCAGCGGCCACGCTAAAGGTCAGGTGACATCAGAAGGCAGGGAGGCCCGTGCCAAGCATCGGGGCATATTACGCTTTCGCCCACAAATTTTTGCCATTGATCCGGAATTTCGCGATTGACTGGCCGGCATCGGATGCCAGAAATCACGCGCCAAGCGCTGCCTGACGTGGGCGTCAATATCAAACATCCATGCATTATAGCAATCGGACTCGATCTTTAACAAGAGCAGCGCGGACTAGCCAGCCACGTGACTGCTGTGTGCAGCAGCCCTGGAGCGCAGACACGCCGCCGGACATACCATCCCATGTTGATAAACACTGCTACATCACGCCTAGATATTAGTCTCAGAGACTTCAGCCGCAAAGAGAGAGTTGGAGGGACCGCCCGGACGCGCCGCCGCCGCCAGCGCGCACCTGACGCCAGTCGATCCTGAATACCAGACTTAGACGACAAAAGGCATGGCCGTGTTGTTCTGTAGGACGGACGCGTTTCTCTCCGTGGCCCCGGCGCTGCCGACAGCGCCACACTATCGCGCCAATGTCGCGGTCGTAATCGCCAGCCGCGCCGCCGCTGGAGTACCGGCAGTACATCCCCGACCACACTGCCGGCGTCGACAACCAGCTCCGTCGTCCCACCCCCCTCCCCCTCCCCCTCCCCCCCGCCCCGATGACGGACTGACCGGCCGGACGCCGGAGGGTCTTGTAGTTACGTCCCACGTCCCGTGGCGCTGCCCTCCGCCCGTACCCCCCCACCCGCCCCCCCGCCCAAACGCCAGCGACCCGGTGGCAGGACGTCTCCGCGCGGGGGGGCGGCTGGGTTACATATTTATACACCGGTTCAGTATCAGAGGAGCTGGCTCGGACACGAATAGCACCCAACCCACCTGGTCCCCGCCGAACACCTGCAGCGGCGCCGTCATTTGGCCGGGCGGTCGCCCGCCCTGCCCCAACCCCTGCGGGACCACCAAACGATTTGGCCAGGGTAGGGTCCTCCTTCCTTGCGCACCAAACCAGCACGTGGTGGCGGACAACCACGGGGCACGCCTTTGATCAGCCAGTGTCCACAGCCGCACGTCTCGCATGTGGTGGTAAGTGTGTAGTCAGGGTAGGTCCTCCACGCGCCCAAACAGGCGCGTGGGTGGCAGGCGCTACGGGGCACGCCTTTGGATCAGCCAGTGTCCACAGCCGCACGTCTGCATTGTAGTGGTAAGGTGTAGTCAGGGTAGGCCCTCCACGCGCCCAAACGAGCGCGTGGATGGCAGGCGCTACGGAGTCCTCTCGACATCGACATCGACTCGACTCGACATCGACAGACGCGCTGATACGATGCCTCTGACCGGCCGGTTGTTCATAGACACACTACTACTGCATGCAGTGGCAAGTGTGTAGTAAGTGCGTATTACATGATGCGAGTCGAACTTGAGTGTTGTCGGCCTGTGTCCCAGTGTTTTTCTTGCCAAAGTTATGGCCCCTAGGCGCAGCCAGGACAACTGAAAAGAGCAAGCTTGAGCAAAATATTTGTGATGCGAGCACCAATTTGTTTGACGTAACGCATCTATTCTGAGGTCAATTATTACAACAGAACTCGCGCATTTACATGTAGATGCAACATCGATTTTGAAACCAGCATAATTGCCTCTCACGTGTCTACTAGCTCGCGTGATCGTGTCCTGGTACGCGCTACAAATTGGTATGTAGCAGAGGCGGCGGTGAGTTCCATAACGTAAACATAAACTGAAAGCTGTTCAAAACGGCAAGATCCGGTACATAACAAATCAGAACATGCACCTGAGCCCCTACAGGCGCGTACATCACATGCATATAATGAATGAGCACCTGGTGAGGCAAATGCTACACACCTGCTCACAACGTCTACTACATATAGATGATTACACAAACAAAGAGCCCGACTTGCAGCGCGCTAACACATGGCTGAACGAGTGTGACCATGCCACCAGCATGAGCCTCTGACCATGCCACCAACATGAGCCCCCCATCTCCCCGTGTTATCCGACACCCGGTTCCTGATGCCCAGAGCTGGGCCACAACATTCCAACGGCACTATCATAACGTTGCCGCCGACTGGGCAAGGGCTCTCTGGCATCTGACACGTGCCCGATCAGCACACGGTGGCCGGGAACGAGAGCCGGGTCGCACAAACTCGGGCGACACAGAACGAACGTCCGGAGGCAGCTGTCGTCGGCGCGTCGGTGCGCAGCGTTGCTGGCTGGCATAACCGCACTGCCGCGCAGAGCGGCTCAGTGCGTCCAAATGACGTCACAGAAAGACGACCATGCAGCGCCCGCCAGTCGGAGTCATTCGTTGCTGGCCGAAATTCTCTTGGGCGTCAGTTCGGCACATTTTATTCTCAGTTTGCATCAGGCAGACACCATTGTTAGAGACCCAATTCAGGCAGCATACTGGAATGGGGGGGGGGGGGGGGATCATGCGAACCCCTCCCCTCCGGCTTTTCCAAATCACTAAAGGTCTAGCTTAGCGGAAAAGCCTGTGCATTGGCCTCAAGAAAACTCGCGATTTGTAATATATTCTCTGTTGTTGGGCCGCCAATAATTGACCTTATCATGGCAAGTCAAAGGCTAAGTTTTCCAGAAAATCGCACTTTTTCAGCTTTTCAACATCATTCCTACGAGACCATGCCTTGTGACGGTACGACACTTTAACATACGTGTTTCTTGTTCAATCTGAGTGCAATGACGTACGCTTTTATGTGTTTCGAGCATATATTTGTGATATATGGCTCCATTAATGTAACAATGTCGGCCCTACGCGTGTGTTCCGCGTATCGCCAGTTGCCGCCCAGCCCGCCTGCTCGGGACGTAGATCGCCGTGCAGTGTTCCTCAAAATTACCCACGACCGCTTAGAAACCAGAAAAGATCGGAACACATTTCTAATGTCAAAACACGTGCAATGAATACCCCGTGGGCTATTGGAAATTTGTGGGTGCGATTGCAAAACATGCTGCAGGGGGTGTTCTCAGAAACCTTCGGGAGGCTGCAGCAATCCCTATCAGGACGAGGGTTAATCTATTGATGGGCATGCAGTCAGTAAACAAATTTGCTTGAAGCTTGACATGATGAAAATGAATGTAAGGTACCCGTAGTTTGGTTGCACGTAGTTAGTCATCCCCAAATAGACATAATAGAAAACGGACATCTTCCAATGCATTTATCTGTGTAGCTATGTTTTGTGCGAGAAATGATAACATCACCAATGGTCATCAAAGGTCAGACTTAGCCTTGATCTCAAACAATGAAAAGTTGGTGAAAACGGGGAAATAAAATAGATTGCATGCGCAAAGCTTGCACTCCACAACATCTGGGATCACCTACCAAAAGAGAAGCGAAGCACCAGCCCAGCGAGCCGTCCGCCAGCCCCGCACCTCTCTAATGACCGGTGCCTGTGCCGGCTGCTCCACACCCCCTCTAATGGTGAGCCTCTCCCCTCCTCTGATCGAGTCGCCGCCTCCGCACGTGTTTTGGACGGCAGCTGGCTGGCGGCGGGCCGCACCTGGCCGGCCCAATTGTGTCCCAGCTGATGTGGAGAGGGCGGGGGGGGGGGGCGGAGGACACCGGCGTCACTGACCGCCGCACCTGACCACGGGCGGCCCCCGCGGTCTCGCTCAGCCGGCCCGGACGGGGTGACGGAGGACACCGACGTCACTGACCGCCGCACCTGACCACGGGCGGCCCCCCGGTCTCGCTCCCCCGGTCCGGACGGGGTGGCGGCCAGGGGCATCATCCTCTAACCAGGCGCGCTCAGAGAGGATCAATGCGGAGAGTTGGATATCCCCATTTTGACTCTGCTCTTGAGCATGAACATGTTATAACGGACTGGCTGGCCTCGAGTGAAGAGAAAGAGGTCGCCCCGCGTCGGGCAGATCTAATGCACCCGCCGGCGACGCGTTCTCAGCATAGGAGAGCAGACTAGCCAGCATGCGATGCTCACACTCGGTCCTCCCCAGACACCCAGCGGCGACTGAGCGGACTTTACAGGGTCCCGGACTTGCCCCCGCTCCGGGACGCTCTGTGACGGCCGCCTGGCCGGGTCGCCTCGCCGAGCGGCGCCGCGCCGCCAGAACAGGTGTCGGTCGAGCGAGCCAGCTGGCGCCGCTGACGCCGCCGCCGACTGATGTCGACCAGGCGGCGTCCGTGACGCGACGGCGACAGAAGCGGCGCTGCCCCAGCGATAGCGGCGCGGCCCCGGCGGCAGTGGCGCAGCGCCAGAGGGGCCGCGGCGTCGACCCCGCTCGGGCGAGACGGTTGTCAGTCAGTGGCGTTGGAGCCTCTGTAGAGACGGTTGTGTCAGTCAGTGGTGGCGTTGGAGCCTCTGTACGAGACGGTTGTCAGTCAGTGGCGTTGGAGCCTCTGTAGAGACGGTTGTCAGTCAGTGGCGTTGGAGCCTCTGTAGAGACGGTTGTCAGTTAGTGGCGTTGGAGCCTCTGTACGAGACCGGTGCGGGGCCGGCACGATTTTCATATATTTTCTTTCCATGCGCCACCATAGGGTTGACGTTAAACGTCGCCCAGAGGTGAGAGGCAGCTGTCCCTGCCCCCCCCCCCCCCCCGAATCCGTCGCCCTTGCTGTCAGTTACCAACAGGGGACAGATATGGAGAGACGGACACCGAGAGAGCGGCGTGGGACTTGCTGAAGGCGCCGCCTTATGAAAACGTGCGGTCAAGCCAGAGGATGACACGGAGCTCCATCTATCAACCGCGCTACGCCTGGTCATTCCCAGAGCACAGTCGAACAATAAAAAAAGGTAAAAACGCCCAGAGCCAGGGCTGTTCTGGACATGGCAGGCTCTCCCGGAACTCGCCGTGTCTAGGTTTTCGGGCAGAGCTGGCCGTGTGACCAGGAGACGTACAAGGCCCTTCGCTGCCGTCAACATCCCGCAAAAAAGCGATATGATTGGAATCTGGTTAGTCGACATCGAAGCACCAGACGCCTGCTGTCGAATTCCACGAAACCGCGGCTCTCCGATAAAGCAGCGGTGCGCCTTATCCTGCGTGGGAGAATGAGACGATTATGGACGTCAGTTGCCAGCTGTCATATTGTAGATCATGCCAAAACTAAATTAGTGGGGCCAGGCATCCCTGACTACCGATATCAATGAACTGGATCATCGCGTCGGAAAATCCTCCTTTCATGAGAGTGCAGCAGGCAGAGGGTCTCTGGACATTCTCCCAGAATTTTACAACGTCCAACGTTAACCGTTTCAAGACGGCTGGAAAATAGTGGGGCTATGCAGCAGCGTCACGCTTCAGTGTTACACACGCTACTTTATAATGACTTACGATTTTGTGAATTCTGACCAATGCCACAAGGGCTTTTGAAAATGGGTGATAATGGTTAATGAACAGCACAACGCACCTGTGTGGTTGGTGCCCCAAAATATCTTGGCTTAGACCACGGTGTTATTTTTATTCGAGGCCGGCTCTAGATTTGGTGGCACTGACCACTCCCCGTTCGATTGCTGGTGCACGATACTGATCCGACAGCCCGAGACTTGCTGGTGAGTTGTTGCGGGTGCGCTCATTAAAACGTGCAGCTCGCACAACTTCCTCTGCTCTGGCTGCTGAGATCTGACACCAGTCTTTAAAAAAACGTAAGCCTGTGGATGCCTGGTCTGCGCACGAGACCGCGTGACCAACTGCTCAGATAATCTCAGACTGTTACCAGTCCGACTGAACCAGATAATCTCAGACTGTTACCAGTCCGACTGAACCAGATGATCCCAGACTGTTACCAGTCCGAATGAACCGATAATCTCAGACTGTTACCAGTCTGAATGAACCAGATAATCTCACTGTTACCAGTCCGACTGAACTTCTCCTCGTCCTTCAGATTTATCAGCCTCAAAACACTGTATGATGCGGGTTCATCGAGGTCGGAGCTCGGCTTCGACCTGCGCTCTTCATCTGGGAAAGTCTTACATTCTGGTTGTTAATTGGGTGAGAGGTGGACTAATGGTGATGTTGCAATATTATAGGGAAGTCCGCTTAACCCAAAGTGTGCATGCAAATGCCTCGAAATTTAAACCGCATCCTTTCTAAAGCATACCTTTTCGTGTTGCCGAAAACCGCATGAACCTGCGTTCAGTGGCTACAAAGATGCCAGCTTCCGGAAGGCGTGACGGTTGGGCCGGGCCACCCAAACCGAGAATTCCCCGTAGATTAAGAACGAGTAACTTGGTCTGCGACCTCCCTCGTAACTACACCATCAGGCCGTAACCAGGCCGAACCAGGCCGAACCAGGCCAACAAAACAAGCAACGATCCTAAATGGGGATCAATCATAGACTGATCCGTCGAATCCTGTTGATGATAAAGTCCATCAAAACTCCTTTTATCAGCTGCATTACGTATTTAAAAAGCTTAACGGCAATTAACGCATGGTTAGGACCACCTCCTTCAGAGCTAATAAATTGAAAGATAATGCCCATCCCAAACGCTCGTCGATAGGCTGCGCAGACGCACGAGCACATTAGCCTGCGTTTTCGGACTGGATGAACAGCTGAGCTTCTGGTTATCTGACACCGCTGCATCAAAACGTCACACGCACAAGCGGTCTGCGAGAGACGCTGTCATTCGAGGGCATTGCAGCTGATTCCAGAGCGGTCGACGAAGTCCCGAGGCCTTGACGGGAGGGTGGCTGGTAGGGGACTGGCGCAGAGTCGGCGGCTCCAACACATCGGCACATGCACGTCTACCCTGTGCGCAGCGGTACGCTAGCCCACATTCCGACCGCGAACGAGCTAAACGTAACAAATTGACGTGGAGTAACTAGCTGGAGACAGATTTCAGGTCGGTAGCAAGGTAAGCAAACTAGGGCCGGATTTTGTTGCCGGTCAGAACTAGAGGTCAGCCAGCGTCACAGTAGCGGGAAGGTTATTGGACCATTCGCCTCGGCTATGTTGTAGTGGCTCAAAACATACTTCGCTTCATCATTTATTGGCTTTGGCCTTCGACAAACACTCCTCGTGGACTTACCAGACGCACCCCCCCCCCCCCCCCACCCCCCCCATCACAAACAGACAAACGGCCCGAGTCTGCCAGACGCCTACGGTGGCCCCCGGGCAGACACCGGTCAGCGCCTGCGAGAAGTCCGCGGAAAGCAGCAGCCAACAGACAACGCCTGCAGTCTGCCAGCCAACTCTCACAGCCCGGCAACAGACACCATCCAGACTCCGCCAGACAGTTCTCACAACCGGCGACTGACACCGGGTCGCCGCTGTGTCTGTGTCATCGGGACTGTACGACGCAGTTAGCAGCTGAGGCTATACCGCGTCGCCTGCCTCTCACCCTGGCAGGAAGGGCGGACGCCGCAGGGAATCGAACCCCGTACCTGTGGTTTCCTAGACGGTGCCGCCGCTGTCTGCAAGGCACCTCCGCCTCGCGGCGCCGACAGCACCCAGACGCGGCCCCGCCAGACGTGGCGCGCCGGCCCCGGCCAGCGCGCGGCGCCGCGGCCTGCGCCCGCCCGGCGGCTGGATTTGAGACGCGCCAGTCGGTGTGGCAGATGCGAGCCACATGGCCGGCTGCACAGGGCGGACAGCCGCGGCCGAGCGGCCGCCGCCAGACGCGCGGCAGCCGGCGACAGAGGCCGGTGACGACGCGCAGACCGGCGCCGACCTCCGGCCGCCGACGGACGGCAGCCGCCCCCCCCCCCCCCCCCCCCCCGCCCGCGCGAGCGAGCGAGGGGGGACGTAGCGGCTGGCGCCGACAGGTCTGCCGCGGGCGGAGCCGCGCGCCCCTGTGATTTAGATTGGTCGTCGTGACCAGATCTGAACCATAAGCGCCAGCTGCGTTTGATGGCCGATCGCGGCCAGGCGCGGCTGGTCGCGAGCGTCCGGGCCCGCACATCGCCGCCGCCCACGCCGCAAAACAAGCGACGCCCGCGGCGACGGTGGACCGCGCCGCCGCCGCTGCCCTCTGACCCGCCAGTGGCGCTCGGCTTATTTGTGCACATGTGGTTCGCGGAAATGCATCCGGGGCCGGCGCGACGAACATGAGCGCCGCCGAGGGCCTTGCCGCGTTTTTCTTTTGCTCGAAGAGCGGGGCGGCTCAGCCGGGCGCCTCCTGCGAGCTTTTTTCCGCGCGGTTCTCAGGCCCGACCCGCATGTTGAGACGCCGCCGGGATCGTTGCGTCCTCACAACTGGCCAAATAGTGCTGGGCTCAGATGGGCTTGCCGTGACGCCTCGCTCTCTCGACCGCCTGTACTGTCGCTCCCGCATCCGAACGGCGGCGGCGCGCGGATCGGGTGCGCTCGAGATGCTCGACCTCTCGGAAACGGTAAACAGACGGCAGCCGGCGCGCCCGTATCTCGCCAGGATGCAGGTACCCGATGGGTCCGGCTCAATGTAGTGGGCCGGCTGCGGCGCGTGCGCCTCCCCCCTCTCTCTCTATATATCTCGCTCTCTCTCGCTCTCTCTCCCTCCCGCTCCCGCTCCCTCCCGCTCCCGCTCCCGCTCCCGCTCCCGCTCCCGCTCCCGCTCCCGCTCCCTCCCGCTCCCGCTCCCGCTCCCCTCCCGCTCCCGCTCCCGCTCCCGCTCCCGCCCCTCCCCTCCCGCTCCCTCCCTCCGCTCCCCCTCCCTCCCGCTCCCGCTCCCCCCCTCCCCCTCCCCCTCCCCCTCCCCTCCCCCTCCCCCTCCCCTCCCCCTCTCCCTCTCCCTCCCCTCTCCCTCTCCCTCTCCTCTCTCTCTCTCTCTCTCTCTCCCTCTCTCTCTCTCTCTTCTCTCTCTCTCTCTCTCTCTCTCCTCTCTCTCTCTCTTTGTCTCCCCCATCTGACTCTTTACCGATGATTGGAGAGAAAGGCGGGG
>NW_023596818.1:15979517-15998937 GCF_011947565.3 Pollicipes pollicipes
TCCGTCAGGCTGGAGACCTGAACTACTGAAATAGGTGCCCGTCTGGAACCCCTGCACCATGAGCACCTGAACTATCTGTCAGTCTGGAGACCTTGAACTAACGGAAACAGGTGTCATTGTGGAGCCTGCGGACTCCTGGAATAGTCGTTCGTGGGACAATATGCCACTTGGACCAAACGTCCGCCAAAGGACCCTAAGGCACATCTGTCGGCTGTTCGAGACCTTGTCATCCATTTATCTATCCTTCTATCCAAGTTGGAGTATTCAGGGTACTTACCCATCCATCGGGTCGCATAGAAAAATATACCACCTGTGAAACGCACGGATCGTGGACGTCTGTCCGTCGGCCGCAACTGCTCGGACCATTACAGCCTGCCACCCCAGCGTATCCGGCGTATGCAGTCTGCCATCCTAGCAGTTGCAGCTCGCCGTTCCAGCATAATGCAGCCTGCCACCCCAGCAATCTGTAGCCTGCCACCCGATCGTAATGCAGTCTACCACCCCAGCGCAATGCAGCCAACCACACCACCCCAGCGCCAGACCTTTGCGAACGACTACGCGCAATGCGCCCGCCCGACAACTCTGACCCCGCTGTCAACTAAAATATGGCGACTGAAGCGTACTACGGCCACAAAAGATGAGACGGTGCTTTTAGTTAGATTACCGGATGCGATCTGAATGCCCGAGACCTACTTATTTGATCAGATTTTGTAGGCTATACGTCCCATCTCGATTCTAATTAAGCAGGCGAGTCTTGCGATCGGCGTGGTCCTGTCAGAAACACGCAGGTGTTGTGAATTTAGATCGCTCAGGCCAACATGCCTGACTCAACCCTTTTATGACCTCTCCGTGTGGCCTAGCCCGTCTCTTGTCTAGGGACGCGACACTCCAGGCCACCCCCCAAGCTTTCCCTCGCTGACCTAGGTGTTTAATCTACCTCTCCCTGACCCAGGCGCCTGACCTCGACCCTGGCCGACCCCTGCCAGCGCGGCGCATTGATCTGGGCGCCGAGCCGAGTCCTGTCCTGACCCGGCTGACCTCCGTCTGCGGCCGGCGGCGTCGGAGGAGCCGGCGGCCCGGTCCCCACCGCCAGGGCGCCGCGCTGCGAGCGCCGGCCCCGCCGGCCGGCCGGCCGCCCGCTTGCCAGTCTCGTGTGCGGCGCGGCGAGGGGAGGGCACGCCAGCTCGGCACACGGCGAAGGTAAGTTCGCGAGTCCCGACGCGGCGAGGGGAGGGCACGTTAGCCCGGTGCACAGAGAGTAGGTCTGCGGGTCCCGATGCGGCGAGGGGAGAGCGCGCCAGCTCGCTACACGGCGAAAGTAGGTTCGCGTCTCCTGGCCCGCTGCGACGGAGACATGGGTGTTTGGCGAGAGTGCGTGGTCTTGCTGAAAAGGAGAGGAGAACAAAAGCTCCAACTTTGGTTGGAATTAACAGTAGCTCAATGGCGTCACGTCGAAGGATCCAGCGCAAATAATTTCAATATTTGCCAGCCCTTTACCCTGTGAAAGTTTCTCTTTCCACCGTCGCGCTTTGTAATCACGATGCGTGAACTATTCGGTTGATGGGAGTGTAGCATGCGCTGGTCATCACGAGGTTTGTGAGATTGACGATGCCGAGAGGCGAGATCTCGTCGCGCGTTTGATTAACACAGGTACTGACACTATATCTTTTACTCACTAGTTATAACGCATGGATGCATGCAAAGAAAACTGGCGTTGATTTTTGACAGTTGAAAATGAGAAGATCATATGCTGTGAATGTCTTATTCATCGACATCTTCGTCGTTTGTGGTAGTTATTGACAAACTGAAGACTGTTCGACTGTGATCAGCGTTGTTCCGCTTTACGACGTATAGATCCATCCTCTTACTCTGTTTCTTTCCTTATTTCTTGCTCTTCGGCTTCTATGGTTTAGTTTGTTTGTTCGTCTGATACTCTTCTTCACACCCTCTTTCTCTCCCCCCCTCCTCCTTTTCTTTTTCTCTCTCTCTCTGTCTTCTCTCTCTCTCCCTCTCTCTCTCCCTTCTTCTCCTTCTCTCTGTCTGTCTGTCCGACCCTATCTCTTTCCCTCTCCCTTCCCTCTCAGTATATCTATCCTCTATCTATCTCTTATCTATCATGCCCCCTTGTCTCCTTTCCGCCCTTACTATTTACCCTCGCCTCGTCTTCCTCACGCTCGCCCGCGCCAGCCGCGTCACACTGTCCCAGTCGCCGCGCTGAGCGTCGCGCACCGGCTCAGGTGTGTGTGTGTGTGTGTGGTGGTGTGTGTGTGTGTGTGTGTGTGTGTGGTGTTGTGTGTGTGTGGTGTGTGTGTGTGTGTGTGTGTGTGTGTGTGTGTGTGCGTGTGTGTGTGTGTGTGTGTGCCGACACCCGCGCCCTGTCGCCTGACGCGCTACACCGGCGTTATCAGCGGCGCCCGTCACGCACCTCGCCGGCGCGATGCTGGCCGCCACCCGAGCCGCCGGCTGGTACATTCTCTCCGGTTCACTGGGGCTCGCTTGCCGAGAGAGGTACGGCGCTGTGTACGTGTGTGGACAGGGAGAGATGAGCCACTGGACTTTCCAATGGCATTATAGGTGCTTGGTGCTGCTTCAGTTATAGCATGCCACCAATACCTCGTACCGTATTTTTCTGTTAAATGGATATGTGTGATTTACCAGGCGATTTGCGCAGATGCTTCACTTTTTATCCAGGCTCCGTAGTACATAAACCGTAGTAGTACACCGTAGTACTTGCAGCGCTTAACTAAAGCCGGTGAGGCAGCCCGTAAGCTGACAACTGTTTTCGTGGAGAGATAAAAACACGCAGTCGTTACACTGCAGTGGCGGAGATATAGCGAAACTGCCCAGTCCGCTGTAACGACTCCTGCAAAAATGTTTACGCGCGGACGCTGATATGGTATGGGTGGCATATTCAAACAAGCCTTGACATGATACCGCCGTGCGTTGCCGTGCAGCTCTCGTCAGGGCGCTGCGTCTCAATGTCATGCTTCGAGTCGTCCTCTCCGGGCTGCTGCCTCCGGCTGGCCTTCAGCGTACTCGGCTCGGCGGAAATTTCGAGGCTTTGGTCATACCCCACGTCTTTCGCTGCAAAAAGGGCTCAGCCACAACTACGTTGCAAAACACTGGACGGAAACACTGAACGTGCTCAGGTCTCTGTCCCATTTGTTTGGTGGAGAAGCAACAGATGACCGGTGCTTAGCGACCTCGCATGACTCATTGCAGTTTTGAAAGTTACTCTACGAGGTCTGTAATATATCAGGTCGTTATGGCGTCCGGGTGTCTTCCAAGTCGGTTAATGCGATATGCAAACGACACCAGGCAGGACTAGATGACTCATATGGTAAAGTGAAGATGCTGCTCACTGCTGAGGTTGGCAGTACTTTACTGGAACACTATTTTCCCATTCTGCCAATGGTATGCCGCTCATCCTTCATGTCGTTGCGTTATTACCAGTCACGTTTTCATTACACCCTAACCATGAACATCCCTTTGCAAGTTACACCGCTTAATAAGTTAATAAACTATTGGAACATGATCATAGACAGGTGTCTATGATTTGCTCAGCTTACAGGTAATGAATATTATCAAGATGGTGGGGGGGGGGGGGTCATTTCTCGCGGGACAGCACTCACAGTTTTACAGTCTTCCCTTGCGATACAACTGTGGTTAACCGTCTGTGCTAGCTGCACGATACATCTGCGTCACGAACGTAGACTGGTGATCTTATTATTCTTTGGTTGTTCTGCTCAACGCGTGAAACCATGCCACGACCACAGGCAGCGCGCCATTTCGCACTCAATGCCATCGATAAATCCAAATACGCCTGTCCATGAATGCTCGGCGCATGGCATTTCCGTCATGAGACTGGTCATTCCACCATCGCTGAGCTCTGGTAACTTCTGGAAAGGTCTGCCTTCCGGGGACCTGGGGACAATGGCAAAATCCTCCGAAAGGCGTGAACATGCTCAACTCAAAGTGTTGTTATTTGTGATGATTTTGTACACGTGATGAGATGTTTTATGGCATTGACAACATGCAACGCAGGCAATATGCTTGTCAACAATATCAGCAGCATTACACATTTCCGCATTTGTATGTAACGGAACGCTGGCAACGCTAATTGTCAGATAGTGGCGTTCGCTTGGGGGCGATGCGCATTTGGTAGCGATGCACGTGCAGCACGTGCGCACGATTTGGGTGCGACTGTCTCACCATGAGCATCATTCCTCAACAGCAAGAGGCGGGCCGTTCCGACTTCATGTCAAACGCGGGGCATCTTGAGGCATGCTCGCCCGTTCCACTCCACACATTCCGCATCCCACACATTCCATCCGCTCATCCTCCTCTCGGCCATCAGATCTGAATCAAAGCCAAGCTGCTCGAGCATCCACTGCTCACATGGCTTCTCACGCTCCCCCCATCCACTGCTCACATGGCTTCTCACGCTCCCCCCATCCACTGCTCACATGGCTTCTCACGCTCCCCCCATCCACTGCTCACATGGCTTCTCACGCTCCCCCCATCCACTGCTCACATGGCTTCTCACGCTCCCCCCCATCCACTGCTCACATGGCTTCTCACGCTCCCCCCCCCCCAAGCCTTCGTGCATACCAAACCTCGAAGCAGTTAAGCAGTAAGCGATCCTGTGCTGCGCCACCTTTACGAGGGCGAACAAAGCCGACAATGAGTCCCGCGGCAGGATTTATGCCTGCTGACGTCCGTGCGTGCTGTCGTCGGCTCCAGACCGGTTGCCGAGCGCTGGTCCACCCTGAATGGCGCCACATTTGTCACCGGGTTCTTGGAAGGCACCCTATGTGGCGTCACTGATACTTACGGCCCGCAAGTCGGCGTCAAGCATTTTGTGGCCAGCTCCAGTCAAGCCGAAACTGATCGGCGTTGAATGAGGCGCTGGCGGCAGAGGAAATCGGCGCTGCTGTCCGGCGGTGTGACCTATGGTCTGGTCACGCGCCTGGGGCATGCGAACGTGAGTTTCCGTGGTCACGTACACGCTGCGGCGCAAGGAAGTCGTGTCCTTGGCTGGGTTGACACTGGCTGGAGCATGCCGTTTGCTCATCTGCGGTCGCTGAATGAGCTGCGCGTCTGCGGCGGAGCGCAAAACCAGAGCATCGACTGTAAAAGTCATCACGATGAGCGAGCCTAGCGCCACTGGCCTTCTGGGCTGATCGATATTCAGCGTCTTTTTGGTAAACTCTGAACGGCGAAGCAGAAGGAGGTGGCTGGAGAGATGCACAGCGACCTCAAAAGTGTAGCCATATCATGGAGATCGGTGTTGCCATAGAGAGTAACGGGGCTGCTACTCGTCTTCCTGCCCCCGCGCACCTGTTATGCTCAAAGGCCTAGCAAGGCAGACTGAAGTTTACAGTGTATACCAAATGTTCGTCTATGAAACTATGCTGCCACCTGTGCGAGGATCAAGCCAAACCATCAGCACGATCACAAGCAACAGATATCTGCGCTATCGCTTTGCCGTACTTAGGATGCATCATTTTCATACTAACTAGCGGTTGTGCTTGTACATGAGAACAAGGTTACCATTGTTACTTATTGTTACCATTTGAGGCGTGAGTAGATAACCGTCTTTCATCGTGTTGTGGAGTAAATAGTGTCATGGGGTAAATATAGTCTGTACAGGCGCGCTGAATTCTTGTCAACCTGCCCAGGCACTGGTACCTGCTTGACTTTACATATATTTTTTAACTTGTTAACTAAGTTTGGAGCTGTTCTAATTGCATATACTTTTTAATCAGACCCTTATGTCACAGCTGACATGTCCCGATCACGACAAACGGCCAAGTTCCGTTAGCCGGCGATCGGTGTTTCAGACCCTCAGGGGAAACGTCCCTACTGTCCGGTTCACAGGCCCTTGGCTAGTTACGATCACCTGTTTCGTCGCACCGTCCATACACATCCTAGCCACGTTGCCGTCTGTCGCTGCAGGCTTCAGTGTTTCCATTCCAGTTGCCATCGCCCGTCGCCCGGATGCTCCGCGCACCTGTCGCCCTCTGCAGCGATCTCCGCCTCTCCCGCGAGGCCAGGCTTGAGCGCCAGCCGTCCGGTCGTCTTCGGTCGCTGACCGCAGGGGCCCCCTGGTGTCCATGGCAACGGCCGTACGGTTTTCTCCCGCATCTGACCTTTACGATAATCAGGCTTCCAGCCGTCCTCCCGTGGGCGATAAAAACAGGCTATAACATTACGCTTGCCCGTGTTTGACAGGGTTAGAAAGACGCCCGCACACCATCAATCGTGGCTGACCGGCGCCCTGTGCGGTCGGGGACTCGGACGCCCCTCCCCCTCCCCACCATGTGTGTAGGGGGGGGGGGGGGTCGCACGGTCGGCGGGTTGTCGCGTGAGTGGGGCGGGGCCGCCCGTAGTTGCATCAGTGGCGACGCGGTCATGTCTGTCAATAGTGACGGCGCCGCTGACCGCTTCCGAGGCGGCCCGGACGGCGCCGGAACGCCCCCCGTTGTTTATACGCCCTGATCGCACATGCCTCCAGATCCGCGATTATCAATAAACACCGTGTAAGCCCTTCTGCGAAGCTCGCCCGACGCCGGTCTACGGGCGCGTGTGCTTTGTGTCAGCGGCCGGCGGCGGGAGCCGGCGCTCCGGCGGCGCCCGGCGGCGCGGGCGCCCTCGCCACACCTGGGCACGGTTCGCACGCCTCTGGCGGGCGGGCGGGCGGCGGGTGCACCCCGGTTTGGTCAATACCGCTCAGCGAGCCGTAAAGAAGCGGGGCCCGCGCGCGCCGAAAGCCGCGTGTTGTCAGACGGATGTGGGGACCGTCTGCCGCTGTCACAGCGGCTATTTCTGGCGGTCGGGAAACAAGGATTATGGTTTGTGTATGGCTGTGGGAACATTGCCGAATGCACCGGCCATTTCCGTAGGCGACACGCCTAAATATCCTGGACATGACGTTGGATGTCCTTGATTCGTGGCGTACACGCCACATGACCTGGGGTCATGTTTTCAAGTCTGACCCCTGGAAGATTTCCTTTCTCCCTAAACAACTCCCGTAGGAGGTTGGCACTTATCATCACAGTTGACGTGAGACGAGGACCCTGCGTCGTGCGTCAATGAATCTGGCCAAACACAAAAACAAACACAGCAACTGTGTACAACACACAGTGGATGCAATGCATCAGTCGTACTATGGTGCGTCCAAGTCTTTCAAAGGTCTTCGAGGCCTGCAAACGGCTGCTCCCAAATGAGGCAAATGTGCATTAGCCCGTCCAGAGGAAGGCGGGCGTGGAGACATTAACAGATTAGCTGTGCTTTACCACCATTTATATAATCGTGGCTGGTAGCAGCATGCATCTTCTGGCTTTGGTAGCTGCATCAGTTACCGTGGAGTACATTAAACAGCTTAATTTTCGTGTCTGCCTACATTATTCATGCAACCTTAATGCCAGCAACGTTTGGGCTTATACGGACTATTGACCGTGGCGCTTGGGAAAATGCAAGGAAGCCACGGAAAGCTACGTATGATGCATTACATACTGAATAAATACTGGAGCCCTGCCAATCTCGAAATAAGTCCCCAACGTGAATAAATCCAAAGTGGTGGCGTACATGATTTTTTGACATCGATAGCGAGTATCATGTATGACGCAGCCACCGCGGTTTCGTGCTGCCAACGTGATCTGTGTTAATTATGTGTAACTGTGATCTACAGCTGTGTACTTATGCTCATATCTGTGAAGATGAGACCAGAGTTTGCTCGCCGCGACGGTTAAGTGTCTACCACCGACCGACTGCGGCGCCAGTGGTAGCCGGACGCCGACGACGTCTGCAACATTCACGACGTTGATGGATCTTCTTGTCTTTGTGAAGGTGTCCTTCGCATCCCAAAATAGCTTAACACACACACGTTCGGGTCGACAAGAGCGATGCTCGTGGCACGTGCGATGTTAAAGCGAAGCGAACAAGTCGAACGAAATTACGAAAATGGACGTGACCTTGGCCAATGTGGGTTTTATTGATTGATTCGACTCATTTATTTTTGATTCTGGCATTCCCTTTTTCATTTTTTCCATTATCCCCGCCTTTCTCTCCAATCATCGGTAAAGAGTCAGATGGGGGAGACAAAGAGAGAGAGAGGAGAGAGAGAAGAAGGAGAGAGAGAGAGAGAGAGAGAGAGAGAGAGAGGAGAGAGAGAAGAGAGAGAGAGAGAGGAGAGGAGAGGGAGAGGAGGGAGAGGGAGGGGGAGGGGAGGGGAGGGGGAGGGGGAGGGGAGGGGAGCGGGGGAGAGGGGACGGGAGCGGGAGCGGAGCGGAGAGGGGAGGGAGCGGGAGCGGGAGCGGGAGCGGGAGCGGGAGCGGGAGCGGGAGCGGGAGCGGGAGCGGGAGCGGGAGCGGGAGCGGGAGCGGGAGCGGAGCGGAGCGGGAGCGGGAGCGGAGCGGAGCGGAGCGGGAGCGAGAGAGAGCGAGAGAGAGCGAGATATATAGAGAGAGAGGGGGGAGGCGCACGCGCCGCAGCCGGCCCACTACATTGAGCCGGACCCACAGGGTGGTACCTGCATCCTGGCGAGATACGGGCGCGCCGGCTGCCGTCTGTTTACCGTTTCCGAGAGGTCGAGCATCTCGAGCGCACCCGATCCGCGCGCCGCCGCCGTTCGGATGCGGGAGCGACAGTACAGGCGGTCGAGAGAGCGAGGCGTCACGGCAAGCCCATCTGAGCCCAGCACTATTTGGCCAGTTGTGAGGACGCAACGATCCCGGCGGCGTCTCAACATGCGGGTCGGGCCTGAGAACCGCGCGCGGAAAAAAGCTCGCAGGAGGCGCCCGGCTGAGCCGCCCCCGCTCTTCGAGCAAAAGAAAAACGCGGCAAGGCCCTCGGCGGCGCTCATGTTCGTCGCGCCGGCCCCGGATGCATTTCCGCGAACCACATGTGCACAAATAAGCCGAGCGCCACTGGCGGGTCAGAGGGCAGCGGCGGCGGCGCGGTCCAGTCGCCGCGGGCGTCGCTTGTTTTGGGCGCGGGGCGGCGGCGATGTGCGGGCCCGGACGCTCGCGACCAGCCGCGCCTGGCCGCGATCGGCCATCAAACGCAGCTGGCGCTTATGGTTCAGATCTGGTCACGACGACCAATCTAAATCACAGGGGCGCGCGGCTCCGCCCGCGGCAGACCTGTCGGCGCCAGCCGCGTACGTCCCCCCTCGCTCGCTCGCGCGGGGGCGGGGGGCGGGGGGGAGGGGCGGGGGGCGGCTGCCGTCCGTCGGCGGCCGGAGGTCGGCGCCGGTCTGCGCGTCGTCAAACCGGCCTCTGTCGCCGGCTGCCCGCGTCTGCGGCGGGCCGCTCGGCCCCGCGGCTGTCCGCCCTGTGCAGCCGGCCATGTGGCTCGCATCTGCCACACCGACAGGCGCGTCTCAAATCCAGCCGCCGGCGGGCGGCAGCCGCGGCGCCGCGCGCTGGCCGGGGCGCGGCGCGCCACGTCTGGCGGGCCGCTCGTGTCTGGGTGCTGTCGGCGCCGCGAGGCGGAGGGCCTTGCAGACAGCGGCGGCACCGTCTGGGAAAACCACAGGTACGGGGTTCGATTCCCTGCGGCGTCGCCGCTTCCTGCCAGGGTGATAGGCAGGCGACGCGGTATAGCCTCAGCTGCTAACTGCGTCGTACAGTCCCGATGACACAGACACAGCGGCGACCCGGTGTCAGTCGCCGGTTTGTGAGAACTGTCTGGCGGAGTCTGGATGGTGTTCTGTTGCCGCTGTGAGAGTTGGCTGGCAGACTGCATGCGTTGTCTGTTGGCTGCTGCTTTCCGCGGACTTTCTCGCAGGCGCTGACCGTGTCTGCCCGGGGGCCACCGTAGGCGTCTGGCAGACTCGGGCCGTTTGTCTGTTTGTGATGGTGGGGGGTGGGGGGGGGGGGTGGGGGGGGGGGGGGAGTAACGTCTGGTAAGTCCACGAGGAGTGTTTGTCGAAGGCCAAAGCCAATAAATGATGAAGCGAAGTATGTTTTGAGCCACTACACATAGCCGAGGCGAATGGTCCAATAACCTTCCCGCTACTGTGACGCTGGCTGACCTCTAGTTCTGACCGGCAACAAAATCCGGCCCTAGTTTGCTTACCTTGGCTACCGACCTGAAATCTGTCTCCAGCTAGTTTACTCCACGTCAATTTGTTACGTTTAGCTCGTTTCGCGGTCGGAATGTGGGCTAGCGTACCGCTGCGCACAGGGGTAGACGTGCATGTGCCGATGTGTTGGAGCCGCCGACTCTGCGCCAGTCCCCTACCAGCCACCCTCCCCGTCAAGGCCTCGGGAACTTCGTCGACCGCTCTTGAATCAGCTGCAATGCCCTCGAATGACAGCGTCTCTCGCAGACGCTTGTGCGTGTGACGTTTTGATGCAGCGGTGTCAGATAACCAGAAGCTCAGCTGTTCATCCAGTCGAAAACGCAGGCTAATGTGCTCGTGCGTCTGCGCAGCCTATCGACGAGCGTTTTGGGATGGGCATTATCTTTCAATTTATTAGCTCTGAAGGAGGTGGTCCTAACCATGCGTTAATTGCCGTTAGCTTTTTAAATACGTAATGCAGCTGATAAAAGGAGTTTTGATGGACTTTATCATCATACCAGGATTCGACGGATCAGTCTATGATTGATTCCCCATTTAGGATCGTTGCTTGTTTTGTTGGCCTGGTTCGGCCTGGTTCGGCCTGGTTACGGCTACCTGATGGTGTAGTAGTACGAGGGAGGGTCGCAGACCAAGTTACTCGTTCTTAATCTACGGGGAATTCTCGGTTTGGGTGGCCCGGCCCAACCGTCACGCCTTCCGGAAGCTGGCATCTTTGTAGCCACTGAACGCAGGTTCCATGCGGTTTTTCGGCAACACGAAAGGTATGCTTTAGAAAGGATGCGGTTTAATTTCGAGGCATTTGCATGCACACTTTGGGTTAAGCGGACTTCCCTATAATATTGCAACATCACCATTAGTCCACCTCTCACCCAATTAACAACCAGAATGTAAGACTTTCCCAGATGAAGAGCGCAGGTCGAAGCCGAGCTCCGACCTCGATGAACCCGCATCATACAGTGTTTTGAGGCTGATAAATCTGAAGGACGAGGAGAAGTTCAGTCGGACTGGTAACAGTGAGATTATCTGGTTCATTCAGACTGGTAACAGTCTGAGATTATCTGATTCATTCGGACTGGTAACAGTCTGGGATCATCTGGTTCAGTCGGACTGGTAACAGTCTGAGATTATCTGGTTCAGTCGGACTGGTAACAGTCTGAGATTATCTGAGCAGTTGGTCACGCGGTCTCGTGCGCAGACCAGGCATCCACAGGCTCACGTTTTTTAAAGACTGGTGTCAGATCTCAGCAGCCAGAGCAGAGGAAGTTGTGCGAGTGACTGCACGTTTTAAATGAGCGCACCCGCAACAACTCACCAGCAAGTCTCGAGGCTGTCGGATCAGTTCGTGCACCAGCAATCGAACGGGGAGTGGTCAGTGCCACCAGATCTAGAGCCGGTCTCGAATAAAATAACACCGTGGTCTAAGCCAAGATATTCTGGGGCATACCAACCACACAGGTGCGTTGTGCTGTTCATTATTATCATTATCACCCATTTTCAAAAGCCCTTGTGGCATTGGTCAGAATTCACAAAATCGTAAGTCATTATAAAGTAGCGTGTGTAACACTGAAGCGTGACGCTGCTGCATAGCCCCACTATTTTCCAGCCGTCTTGAAACGGTTAACGTTGGACGTTGTAAAATTCTGGGAGAATGTCCAGAGACCCTCTGCCTGCTGCACTCTCATGAAAGGAGGATTTTCCGACGCGATGATCCAGTTCATTGATATCGGTAGTCAGGGATGCCTGGCCCCACTAATTTAGTTTTTGGCATGATCTACAATATGACAGCTGGTAACTGACGTCCATAATCGTCTCATTTCTCCCACGCAGGATAAGGCGCACCGCTGCTTTATCGGAGAGCCGCGCTTTCGTGGAATTCGACAGCAGGCGTCTGGTGCTTCGATGTCGACTAACCAGATTCCAATCATATCGCTTTTTTGCGGGATGTTGACGGCAGCGAAGGGCCTTGTACGTCTCCTGGTCACACGGCCAGCTCTGCCCGAAAACCTAGACACGGCGAGTTCCGGGAGAGCCTGCCATGTCCAGAACAGCCCTGGCTCTGGCGCGTTTTACCTTTTTTTATTGTTCGACTGTGCTCTGGGAATGACCAGGCGTAGCGCGGTTGATAGATGGAGCCTGTCATCTCTGGCTTGACCGCCACGTTTCATAAGGCGGGCCTTCAGCAAGTCCCACGCCGCTCTCTCGGGTGTCCGTCTCTCCATATCTGTACCCTGTTGGTAACTGACAGCAAGGGCGACGGATTCGGGGGGGGGGGGGAGGCAGGGACAGCTGCCCTCTCACCTCTGGGCGACGTTTAACGTCAACCCTATGGTGCGCATGGAAAAAAAAATATATGAAAATCGTGCCGGCCCCCGCACCGGTCTCGTACAGAGGCTCCAACGCCACTAACTGACAACCGTCTCTACAGAGGCTCCAACGCCACTGACTGACAACCGTCTCTACAGAGGCTCCAACGCCACTGACTGACAACCGTCTCGTACAGAGGCTCCAACGCCACTGACTGACAACCGTCTCTACAGAGGCTCCAACGCCACTGACTGACAACCGTCTCTACAGAGGCTCCAACGCCACTGACTGACAACCGTCTCTACAGAGGCTCCAACGCCACTGACTGACAACCGTCTCGTACAGAGGCTCCAACGCCACTGACTGACAACCGTCTCGTACAGAGGCTCCAACGCCACTGACTGACAACCGTCTCGCCCGAGCGGGGTCGACGCCGCGGCCCCTCTGGCGCTGCGCCACTGCCGCCGGGGCCGCGCCGCTATCGCTGGGGCAGCGCCGCGTCTGTCGCCGTCGCGTCACGGACGCCGCCTGGTCGACATCAGTCGGCGGCGGCGTCAGCGGCGCCAGCTGGCTCGCCTCGACCGACACCTGTTCTGGCGGCGCGGCGCCCGCTCGGCGAGGCGACCCGGCCAGGCGGCCGTCACAGAGCGTCCCGGAGCGGGGCAAGTCCGGGACCCTGTAGTAGAGTCCGCTCAGTCGCCGCTGGGTGTCTGGGGAGGACCGAGTGTGAGCATCGCATGCTGGCTAGTCTGCTCTCCTATGCTGAGAACGCGTCGCCGGCGGGTGCATTAGATCTGCCCGACACGGGGCAACCTCTTTCTCGTCACTTAAGGCCAGCCAGTCCGTTATAACATGTTCATGCTCAAGAGCAGAGTCAAAACTGGGGATATCCAACTCTCCGCATTGATCCTCTCTGAGCGCGCCTGGTTAGAGGATGATGCCCCTGGCCGCCACCCCGTCCGGACCGGGGGAGCGAGACCGCGGCGGGCCGCCCGTGGTCAGGTGCGGCGGTCAGTGACGCCGGTGTCTTCCGTCACCCCGTCCGGGCCGGGGGAACGAGACCGCGGCGGGCCGCCCGTGGTCAGGTGCGGCGGTCAGTGACGCCGGTGTCCTCCGTCACCCCGTCCGGGCCGGCTGAGCGAGACCGCGGCGGGCCGCCCGTGGTCAGGTGCGGCGGTCAGTGACGCCGGTGTCCTCCGCCCCCCCCCCCCCCCGCCCTCTCCACATCAGCTGGGACACAATTGGGCCGGCCAGGTGCGGCCCGCCGCCAGCCAGCTGCCGTCCAAAACACGTGCGGAGGCGGCGACTCGATCAGAGGAGGGGAGAGGCTCACCATTAGAGGGGGTGTGGAGCAGCCGGCACAGGCACCGGTCATTAGAGAGGTGCGGGGCTGGCGGACGGCTCGCTGGCCTGGTGCTTCGCTTCTCTTTTGGTAGGTGATCCCAGATGTTGTGGAGTGCAAGTTTTGCGCATGCAATCTATTTTATTTCCCCGTTTTCACCAACTTTTCATTGTTTGAGATCAAGGCTAAGTCTGACCTTTGATGACCATTGGTGATGTTATAATTTCTCGCACAAAACATAGCTACACAGATAAATGCATTGGAAGATGTCCGTTTTCTATTATGTCTATTTGGGGATGACTAACTACGTGCAACCAAACTACGGGTACCTTACATTCATTTTCATCATGTCAAGCTCAAGCAAATTTGTTTACTGACTGCATGCCATCAATAGATTAACCCTCGTCCTGATAGGGATTGCTGCAGCCTCCCGAAGGTTTCTGAGAACACCCCTGCAGCATGTTTTGCAATCGCACCCAAATTTCCAATAGCCCACGGGGTATTCATTGCACGTGTTTTGACATTAGAAATGTGTTCCGATCTTTTCTGGTTTCTAAGCGGCGGTAATTTTGAGGAACACTGCACGGCGATCTACGTCCCGAGCAGGCGGGCGGGCGGCAACTGGCGATACCGCGGAACACACGCGTAGGGCCGACATTGTTACATTAATGGAGCCATATATCACAAATATATGCTCGAAACACATAAAAGCGTACGTCATTGCACTCAGATTGAACAAGAAACACGTATGTTAAAGTGTCGTACCGTCACAAGGCATGGTCTCGTAGGTATGATGTTGAAAAGCTGAAAAAGTGCGATTTTCTGGAAAACTTAGCCTTTGACTTGCCATGATAAGGTCAATTATTGGCGGCCCAACAACAGAGAATATATTACAAATCGCGAGTTTTCTTGAGGCCAATGCACAGGCTTTCCGCTAAGCTAGACCTTTAGTGATTTGGAAAAGCCGGAGGGGAGGGGTTCGCATGATCCCCCCCCCCCCCATTCCAGTATGCTGCTGAATTGGGTCTCTAACAATGGTGTCTGCCTGATGCAAACTGAGAATAAAATGTACCGAACTGACGCCCAAGAGAATTTCGGCCAGCAACGAATGACTCCGACTGCGGGCGCTGCATGGTCGTCTTCTGTGACGTCATTTGACGCACTGAGCCGCTCTGCGCGGCAGTGCGGTTATGCCAGCCAGCAACGCTGCGCACCGACGCGCCGACGACAGCTGCCTCCGGACGTTCGTTCTGTGTCGCCCGGAGTTGTGCGACCCGGCTCTCGTTCCCGGCCACCGTGTGCTGATCGGGCACGTGTCAGATGCCAGAGAGCCCTTGCCCAGTCGGTGCAACGTTATGATAGTGCCGTTGGAATGTTGTGGCCCAGCTCTGGGCATCAGGAACCGGGTGTCGGATAACACGGGGAGATGGGGGCTCATGTTGGTGGCATGGTCAGAGGCTCATGCTGGTGGCATGGTCACACTCGTTCAGCCATGTGTTAGCGCGCTGCAAGTCGGGCTCTTTGTTTGTGTAATCATCTATATGTAGTAGACGTTGTGAGCAGGTGTGTAGCATTTGCCTCACCAGGTGCTCATTCATTATATGCATTGATGTACGCGCCTGTAGGGGCTCAGGTGCATGTTCTGATTTGTTATGTACCGGATCTTGCCGTTTGAACAGCTTTCAGTTTATGTTTACGTTATGGAACTCACCGCCGCCTCTGCTACATACCGATTTGTAGCGCGTACCAGGACACGATCACGCGAGCTAGTAGACACGTGAGAGGCAATTATGCTGGTTTCAAAATCGATGTTGCATCTACATGTAAATGCGCGAGTTCTGTTGTAATAATTGACCTCAGAATAGATGCGTTACGTCAAACAAATTGGTGCTCGCATCACAAATATTTTGCTCAAGCTTGCTCTTTTCATTGTCCTGGCTGCGCCTAGGGGCCATAACTTTGGCAAGAAAAACCCTGGGACACAGGCCGACAACACTCAAGTTCGACTCGCATCATGTAATACGCACTTACTACACACTTGCCACTGCATGCAGTAGTAGTGTGTCTATGAACACCGGCCGGTCAGAGGCATCGTATCAGCGCGTCTGTCGATGTCGAGTCGAGTCGATGTCGATGTCGAGAGGACTCCGTAGCGCCTGCCATCACGCGCTCGTTTGGGCGCGTGGAGGACCTACCCTGACTACACACTTACCACTACATGCAGACGTGCGGCTGTGGACACTGGCTGATCAAAGGCGTGCCCCGTAGCGCCTGCCACCACGCGCCTGTTTGAGCGCGTGGTGGACCTACCCTGACTACACACTTACCACTACATGCAGACGTGCGGCTGTGGACACTGGCTGATCAAAGGCGTGCCCCGTAGCGCCTGCCACCACGCGCCTGTTTGGGCGTGGAGGACCTACCCTGACTACACACTTACCACTACATGCAGACGGTGCGGCTGTGGACACTGGCTGATCAAAGGCGTGCCCCGTAGCGCCTGCCACCACGCGCCTGTTTGAGCGCCGTGGAGGACCTACCCTGACTACACACTTACCACCACATGCAGACTGCGGCTGTGGACACTGGCTGATCAAGGCGTGCCCCGTGGTGTCCGCCACCACGTGCTGGTTTGGGCGAAAGGAGGACCTACCCTGGCCAAATCGTTTGGTCCCGCAGGGGTTGGGCAGGGCGGCGACCGCCCGGGCCAAATGACGGCACCGCTGCAGGTGTTCGGCGGGACCAGGTGGGGTGCTATTCGTGTCCGAGCCAGCTCCTCTGATACTGACCGGTTATAAATTGTAACCCAGCCGCCCCCGCGCGGAGACGTCCTGCCACCGTCGCTGGCGTTTGGGCGGGGGGCGGGGGGGGGGGGGGGGGCGGGCAGGGGCGCGCCACGGGACGTGGGACGTAACTACAAGACCCTCCGGCGTCCGGCCGGTCATCCGTCATCGGGGCGGGGGGAGGGGGAGGGGGGGGGGGGGGGGGGACGACGGAGCTGGTTGTCGACGCCGGCAGTGTGGTCGGGGATGTACTGCCGGTCTCCAGCGGCGGCGCGGCTGGCGATTACGACCGCGACATTGGCGCGATAGTGTGGCGCTGTCGGCAGCGCCGGGGCCACGGAGAGAAACGCGTCCGTCCCACAGAACAACACGGCCATGCCTTTTGTCGTCTAAGTTTGGTATTCAGGATCGACTGGCGTCAGGTGCGCGCTGGCGGCGGCGGCGCGTCCGGGCGGTCCCTCCAACGCTCTCTTGCGGCTGAAGTCTCTGAGACTAATATCTAGGCGTGATGTAGCAGTGTTTATCAACAGGGATGGTATGTCCGGCGGCGTGTCTGCGTTCCAGGGCTGCTGCACACAGCAGTCACGTGGCTGGCTAGTCCGCGCTGCTCTTGTTAAAGATCGAGTCCGATTGCTATAAATGCATGGATGTTTGATATTGACGCCCACGTCAGGCAGCGCTTGGCGCGTGATTTCTGGCATCCGATGCCGGCCAGTCAATCGCGAAATTCCGGATCAATGGCAAAAATTTGTGGCGAAAGCGTAATATGCCCCGATGCTTGGCACGGGCCTCCCTGCCTTCTGATGTCACCTGACCTTTAGCGTGGCCGCTGCCAGCGGCCGCCGGCCATGCCAGTGAGGGGAAATAGCAAGCGCCTAAAGCGACTTGAACCCAGCCCGCCACTGGTGAGTGAGTCAGAAGGCAGGTGGCCGAACGGACGAAATGTGGATGGACGGATCATAAAATGGTTGACATAATTACGTGCTGCCTTACAGTTTACTCCGCTACTTGGGCTCATTTGACACGTTCTCATATCACTTTTCTCCTATCCGACCGCCGCATTAATTCTGCGTTTTCACCCGTCCTCTCTTATTTTTCTCACCTGAGCTGCTCCCTGCGGCCCACCCGCCCCTCACGTGCCCATTCTCGATCGCGTCACATAACGTATCCCATTGTGGCCGACCCCCGTGCATGCAAAAAGAACTAAATCCACTCGTTTTGTCCACTGTGCTGCACTCGTCTGACCTGCCACCTTCCGGCCAGCCGTCTGACCCGTGCTTCAGTGACCCATCCCCGCTGACCTGTTGCTCGGCCCGGTCGCCGGTCACCCAGCCGACCGGCGGATAATCCGCCGTGACGTCATCACGGCCGGCGCCGCGCGGCCAGATGTTGCACGGTGCTCAGCTGCACGTGCCGGGCCGTTGTCATGGCAACTCATCTAATCAGACGGCGTTGCCAGCTGATGCCCCGTGGGGCAGAGACCGAACGGGTGTCGTTCCGGTGTGCCGGGCGGCGGGGGGGGGGGGAGGGGGCAGGGGGGAGACGGAGCATCTGCTGCCGCCGGACCCGATCGTTGCCAGATGGAACGCCCCTGTGGCCCAGCCAGATGCGACCGCCGCAATTGTGTTTCCAGGCTGAAAAATGGCGGAGGAAATCGAAAGGCTGCTAGTGGAGACGGTTAGAGCCGGTCCCGGCGGGGCCGCTCCGTTTGAAAGGAGCGTGCATCCAGCCGGTCATGATGGGTTCGGACCCAGAGGAGCCGTCGCTCCCCTTGGAAGCCGTGGACCCCTGGGGCTGAAGTCACAGTGGTTGAGTCTCTTGCCGGGCTCGCTTCCAAATTCAGAACTACCTTGGTGGGGTTTTACGCCCTGGGCGAAATGTTGGGTGAGCCATTGCACAACAGTGAACGGGTGGGGCGCGGAATATGGCTGCCAAATTTCCAACGTTTGCGTTCGTCGGACGCCATGCGAGGATACCAAATCTCAATGGAAACCCTAAATATTATTGGATGTGATCGATCGTCTCCTTTTCATTAACGTTATGAGGGCATGCGGGAAAGAATGTCATTCTGCATATGTTTATGCATATGTTTCTGGTATAGGAAGCCTCGTCGTATCTTACATAGTTTTGCAATTTGGAAGGCTTATCCGCCATCCACGCTACATACCGCAGTCCTGGGGCCATGAACTTCACACCGCGAGTAGCTCCCCTTACGTTGTTCCACCATCCACGCTACATACCGCAGTCCTGGGGCCATGAACTTCACACCGCGAGTAGCACTCCCCTTACGGTTGTATCCGCCATCCACGCTACATACCGCAGTCCTGGGGCCATGAACCTCACACCGCGAGTAGCACTCCCCTTACGGTTGTATCCGCCATCCACGCTACATACCGCAGTCCTGGGGCCATGAACTTCACACCGCGAGTAGCACTCCCCTTACGGTTTGTATCCGCCATCCACGCTACATACCGCAGTCCTGGGGCCATGAACTTCACACCGCGAGTAGCACCCTCCCTTACGGTTGTATCCGCCATCCACGCTACATACCGCAGTCCTGGGGCCATGAACTTCACACCGCGAGTAGCGCCTCCCCTTACGGTTGTATCCGCCACCACGCTACATGCCGCAGTCCTGGGGCCATGAACCTCACACCGCGAGTAGCGCCTCCCCTTACGGTTGTATCCGCCATCCACGCTACATGCCGCAGTCCTGGGGCCATGAACCTCACACCGCGAGTAGCGCTCCCCTTACGGCTGTTTTGTTTTCCTGTCGCTAGGCCGCACGTCCACGGTTCTATAGACTATACCGCACTACATTGCTGTCTGGCGGGACAGTCTATGGTGAGCTGGACAGGGGCGCGGGCTTTGAGGAATTCCATGGTTTTCTGGGTATCGATGT
>NW_023596818.1:15999037-16026537 GCF_011947565.3 Pollicipes pollicipes
TGGTACACGCGCTTGGCCGGTGCACTGGGATGGAACATGTCGTCGAGGAGTGCTTCACAAATTCATTTTTCGCTCCTCATGTGACATGCAGATGTGTGTTCTCAGCGTGCAGATCTGAACCACACTCATAAGCAGAAGCAGTCATTTCCAGTTGAGCTCCCCGCGTGCTGGCCGCGGCTGGACGCCGATTAGCTGTGGTGTGTGAGTATCCGGGTGGATGACCTAACCGCTGTTGACGTGCTGCAGGCGCTGTACCACGGCAAGTTCATCTACCGCGGCTTCACCATGCCCTTCTACAAGCGCATGCTGAACAAGAAGCTGACGACCAAAGACATTGAGTCGGTGGACCCCGAGTACTACGGCTCTCTCGTGTGGGTGCGCGACAACAACATTGAGGAGTGCGGTGAGTGGAGCGCTCGCCACCCGAGCGACCGGCCGGTCAGGTGGAGCGCTCGCCGCCGAGCGACCGGCCGGTCAGTGGAGCGCTCGCCGCCCGAGCGACCGGCCGGTCAGGTGGAGCGCTCGCCGCCCGAGCGACCGGCCGGTCAAGTGGAGCGCTCGCCGCCCGAGCGACCGGCCGGTCAAGTGGAGCGCTCGCCGCCCGAGCGACCGACCGGGCAAGTCGTGCACTTTCGGGGCAATAGTAACACAGCTGCCAAACTGGGCCAGGTGCGTCCGATAGCGGGGAAAATCTGGTGCAGCGAGAGAAACATTGTGGAAGCGCGTCCGCGTTGTGCCCTGGTGGTGGTAAGTGCTGCTTCGTCGCATTAACGTCGGTTGCGCGGTGCTGGGTGTAGCGACGGGTCACATGCCGAAGGGCTTGACCACCAGCTGATGTGTGGCATCAGCTCCCGGCTGCGGTATTTACTGTCAGCTATGGTATCCGGCTACGAAGTTAGGTTCTTAGTTGCTAACTGGCGGACTTCTTGGTAACTCAGAATGTGGAGAATAAGCACCGAATGCCTCGAAAGTTCTCGCATACCGTGACTAGTTATGCGATTAGTGAAAGGTCAGTGTCTCACTTGCTCCATTCTTGGCAACACGGGCAGCGCGTCCTTGACTTATTTATATCAGCCACCGTTGGTTGCTGGTAAAGTGTGGAGTATTTGTGTCTGGGACGTAACGGCGCACTGGCTAGCGCCGTGGACTGCCACGTGGGGAGCTTGGGTTCGAATCCAGGTTGCACCTTGGCTCCTGGGCGCTTATATGCTCAATGCGGCCACGGGCCCTCCATGAAAGGGACGTGACCACCAGCGTCGCGTTACCCCGAAAAAGGCTGCGACGGGCAGTACTGGCTGATTTCTGTCTGTTGCGTTGTCGGTTGGCTCCAGCCTGGGCCGTAACCCTTGCCCGGCCGCCGCCAGGTATGGAGATGTACTTCTCTGTGGACTGGGAGAAGCTAGGCAAGATCATGCACCACGAGCTGAAGGAGGGCGGCGACGACATCCTGGTCACCGAGGAGAACAAGGAGGAGTACATCAAGTGGGTATCGTGTCAGAGGTGGCGGCTGGTGGCTGCCGCCACGCCGTGCCAAGTACGCTGGGCCACTTACGACGACTGCTTGGTTTTTCTAATCGACAATCACTTGTCTTAGATTTGTTCAAGTGAGATGTGTTGACGGGATACGACTGTCTAGCAATGGTTTTGTGTGTGCTTCTGTCGGTCGTCAAAAATGCTCGCGGACGCGTATGTGCTGGCATCCGAACACCGATACCTGTGCGGGGTCAGATCGGGTCAGGTCGTGACACTACCAGGATAGCGCACATCGCACGTGGTGCGTACCCTGAACTCCTCCCTAACCTCCGGCCCCGCCGGGTGCTGGTCAAAGTCATTAGTCTCATATTTGTTCGGATGAGATGTGTTGACGGGGATACGGCCGCCTAGCAATGGTGTTGTGTGTGCTTCTGTTGGTTGAAAAACGCTTACAAACACCTATGTACTGGCATCCGGACATTGCTACCCGTGTGGGGTCAGGTCGGGTCAGGTCGTGACATTACCAGGATAGCGCACATCGCGCGTGGTGCGTACCCTGAACCCTTCCCTGACCTCCGGCCCCTCCGGGTACCTTACGCCCTCTCACCCAGGCCCTCCCGCCCGACAGACTGGTGACCTCGTGGCGCATGACGCGAGGGATTGAGGAGCAGACGCGCTCGTTCTTGGACGGCTTCAACGAGAGGTGGTGCCGCTCGAGTGGCTGCAGTACTTCGACGAGCGTGAGCTGGAGCTCATGCTCTGCGGCATGCAGGAGATCGACGTCCAGGTGAGGACGGCGAGCTCGGAGAGCCCGGTTCGAGTCTCACGCGGGACGCAATTTTTTTTCGCCGGATCGTATGGCGATAACTGACGCGAGAGGTTATGGCGCAGAGGTCAATGCATGCGGCGAGAGATAAGGCGGGGATCGTGTGATGATTGAGATGAGACGGATCGGGGTTGCGCTCTGGCCTGCGACGCTCGTCGGCTGTTCTGGTTCATGCCTTGCCTCCGTCCAGGCAGGAGCGTAATGCGCTCCTGAAATGTTGCCGCGGTCCCACTTCCATTTTGTGTCAGTGTGTATGACCTAAATCGTCAAAAGCAGAATATATATATATATATATATATATATATATATATATATATGTAGTGCCCCACATATATATATATATATATATGTATATGTTGGAAATACATTCTATGTACAGCCACCTACACTGTAACGAGCAGGGATGCCGGTAGAGTAAAGGTCAACGCGTCTGCGTTAACCACTGCACATGTCTGAGACCAGAGTTACGGGGTTCGATTCCCGCGGTGTCCGCCCCTTTCTTGCCAATGTGAGAGGCAGGCGACGCCATATAGCCTCAGCAGCCGAGTGCGTCGTAAGCCCCAATGACACGCACAGCGAGTGTGCACGCCGTCGCTGACCGGCGCCGCCGTGGTGCCGCCACCAGGACTGGCAGCGCAACACCATCTACCGGCACTACACGCGCAACAGCAAGCAGGTGCAGTGGTTCTGGCAGTTCGTCAAGGAGAGCGACAATGAGCGGCGCGCCCCGCCTGCTGCAGTTTGTCACCGGCACCTGCCGCGTGCCCGTCGGAGGCTTCGCCGAGCTCATGGGTGAGCGGGGCGCGGATCGGATGGGCAGGCTTAGTCCGGCGCCCCGGGGCACGGATATGGCGGCAGGAGCCTGGGCGCTTCAGATGCATCCGGAAGTGACGGTGCGGGGGTCAATCTGTTTGCTTTTCTAGTGTACTGACTAGTTTGTCTCGTTCTCTTCGCTGGTTCCGGGCACTCTCGATCTGAAATGACGCCAGTGGTTCTGAAGAGACAACAGAATCAGCTTGTCTTCGTGCAAAGGACTCTGGAGGACGTCGAGCCCCACGAGAAAACTGCGCCCGGTCGACATCCCTATGACCACGCCGCGTGTTTTGCCGCTGTGGTGGGGATCTTTCCGTCTTGACGCGCAGTACTCGGGACGAATGCAGCGCGTGCTGGTGACGGGAGGGGTTGACATCTCGTCACGCACCGCCGTGCTGCGTCCCTTTATGACCTGCCCCCGCCCCCGCGCCGCCGCTGCCCGCAGGCAGCAACGGGCCTCAGCCTGCTTCTTCTGCATCGAGAAGGTTGGCAAGGAGACGTGGCTGCCGCGCTCGCACACCTGCTTCAACCGGCTCGACCTGCCGCCCTACAATACCTAACGAGCAGTTCGTGGAGAAGCTCACCTTGCCATCGAGGAGACGGAGGGATTCGGCAGGAGTGACGCGCCGGCGCCCGCGCCGCCTGGCGGCGGTCGGCGCGCCACCCGTCGGCCCACATTCCGCGCCCCGCCGCCGCGCGAACGCGCGCGTCACCACCACGTACGCGCGCGGCTAGCTCGTTTCTACAAAATACGGGGTCTAGATTATGCCGATACCGTTAGTCCAGTTGTACTGTGATCCACCTCTATTTTACCCTTGTTGGGCGGTGCGCGGACCCGCCGGACCGGGGTGTGGTGTTGGGGCGTGGTGTTCACGCCCGCGTGTTCCGTGCGGTGGCCCGGAGGCAGGCGAGGCCGAAACGTTCAGGACGAGTCGCCGGTGCCTGGCCGCCTGCCGACGCTTACGTCGGCGTGCGTGTGACTGTTTGTAAATAATAATTCAACTATGAACCGATGAAAATACATGACCACGAATCGGCGGCGTGTCCCTGGGAGGCCGCTGCCGTCCGTCAGCGGCGTCGGCGTCAACTGCGTCGGGTCGGCCACAAAGAGCAGTCAATCGTCCCGCCAGCTGAGGCTTGTATTCGCCACATCGGCTGAGCGCGGCCGTGAGAGGCGAGACCCGACCGGCGCGCCGGCCGGCCTCGCGCGCGGAAGCGTTCGCCGCCGGCCGGGCGTCGTCCCCTGCGCGTGACGTCACAATGGGGGCCGCTGGCCGCGACTAGAACGCGCGGGCGACTAGACAGAACGGAGGACTAGGCGGACGGGGGCCGCCCCTTGCCGGGCGGCCGCCGTCGGCCGTCTGCCGCGTCGGGTCGTACTTGTAAGTCTTTGTGACGGCGCCGAGGCCGGCCTTCTTGAACCGCATCTCGTCGTAACGTTGCCGATCCTCCAGGCTCTTGCTGATCTTCATGTTGCTCCAGCCTGCGGCGCGGCAGAGCGCGTCAGCCGCGGGAAGAAGACGCTGGCTGGGACAGGCTGCGACGGGCCAGGACGCCGAATGACATGCCGCGCACGACCGAATGGCTGATAAACGAGCGTGCGGACGTGCACCGGCCGTCACAACCATACTGCTGTTCTGCTGCCCTATATAGGGAATTAATCGTACGGGCCGCGGCGTCCCCTGTCCTGTCAATGACTTACTTTCTTTCACACCCTGCACAAAGGGCTTCTTCTGTATCGGCAGCTTGCTCTGGTCGTGCACGATCTTGGCTGGGATGTTGAAGTACGTCCGCACAACGGGAATCTTCAGGAAGATCACTTGTCCCAACGCCACGAAATTGGAGCACACCCAATAGCACAGGATAGCCTGTACAAACAACAATGAAACATTGTGTAACGTCATGAAATTGGAGCTCACCCATTAGCAGAGGATAGCCTGTACAAACAACAATGAAACATTGTGTACCAGTTGCACAACTGGCTCAAATCAAACCCTTCAATTCCAAAGGCAGAAACATTTTGTAACAGTCGATCAATGAATTCAAATTAAGCACTCTTGAAGCTAAATACACACTAACTTCGACAAAGCAAGCTCAACAGACAGTCAACCGTCAGGTTTTCTTCTCTTTGTCATGCAACTGCTGGCTTAGATTGTCCCCCAATTCCCGGCCTGGCCACACATCGCTGACCGTAGAAGCCTAACACCACCGGGTCATCATGCACCGTAACTTGGCCAAAAACATCCGTTTTCACACAACCCGTATAATATTTACAATAATCCCACAATGCCCTTATGAATATATATATATATATATATATATATATATATATATATATATATATATATATTACTACCCTGTAACACCCTTACAATGCACGGCTATTTTGGTACAGAGGGCCATATAGCTCCTCAATAATTACGATATGGACCTTTACACCTCACAATCCATTTCTTTATCGGTCCAGTCCCATTCGTGCCGTGAACTCAGTGAGACAACTATTTCGCAAGTTTCACCATTTGAGGGCGGACCATCACCCGTCATCCCCCTCCTCTCTCCCTCCCCGTCTGCTCACCGTCGGCCACTTCGTGCTATCCCCCTCCCCGTCTGCTCACCACCGGGAAGAGGGCGGGCCACCACCCACCATCCCCCTCCCCGTCCACTCACCGCCGGGAAGGGGGCGGGCCACCGCCCACCATTCCCCCCCCCCCTCCCCGTCTACTGACCGCCGGGAAGGGGGCGGGCCACCACCCACCATTCCCCTCTCCGTCCACTCACCGCCGGGAAGGGGGCGGGCCACCGCCCACCATTTCCCCCCCCCCCCTCCCCGTCTGCTGACCGCCGGGAAGGGGGCGGGCCACCACCCACCATTCCCCTCTCCGTCCACACACCACCGGGAAGAGGGCGGGCCACCACCCACCATCCCCCTCCCCGTCCACTCACCGCCGGGAAGAGGGCGGGCCACCACCCACCATCCCCCCTCCCCGTCCACTCACCGCCGGGAAGGGGGCGGGCCACCATCCACCATCCCCCCTCCCTGTCCAATCACCGCCGGGAAGAGGGCGGGCCACCACCCACCATCCCCCTCCCCGTCCACTCACTGCCGGGAAGTTGATCGTCAGCGGGAAGACGACGAACGGCATGGCGCGCAGGAAGTACTTGACAAGGTGGGCGTTCGGTGAGGTCGGCAGCCTGGCGCCGTCCGCGCCGATCTGCGGCCAGAGGGCGCGTTACGGCCGCTGCCCAGCACGCGCCGACGACGACGGCGCCGAGTCACAACCACCCGGCGGACAACGGGCGAGATCGCTCCTCCCGTGGCGCGCACGCTATACAAGATTGACGACAAGGGAACAAGACAAATAATTGTTGTTTCATACGACCGTACACGTCGCAAAAACGCATTGAAATTCTCCGCGCGTTCCACGCCCGGAGAGCCGTGCTTAACGCGGGGCGGCCGGGCGAGGTCACAGCCGCCGACCTCTATCGTGGCCAGGAGGGTGAGCGCGGTCACGGCCGGCAGCAGGTAGTACGGGTCCGGCACGGTCAGGTCCGTGAACCACAGCATGCCGCCGTCCTTCATCGACATCAGCGGCAGGTTCGCCATCTTGCGCAAGCCGAAGAACACTGACACGAAGATGGGAATCTGCGAGCGAGGGTGAGGTTGGCGATGTTGGTGAGAAGACGACGTGGCGAAATGACGGATGGCCTCTTCCCTCAGAGCGCCAGTCACGACGGAGTTGGTCCAACAGAGATATGTCCAGGAGTAGCGATCATTCATTCATCCAACATAAATGAAAAGACAATGCGTGGGTAGATGACGATGCTCAAGCCGCAAGTATATACTGGTACAATGGAGTGGACCGAACTGCGCGGCACGAATGACGAATGATGACCCACCTGCGCCATGGGCACCAACAGGCTCTTCAGCGGGTTGATGTCCTTCTCCTTCATGAACTTTATCAGTTCATTGGTCCAGCGCGACGCTAATGAAGGAGACGAGCAACATTATCAGCGGTGATCAGATCTGAATTAGATAAAAGCACGTCTGGCATACGGTGAAACAGGACTAAACTAACTGTTTAGTTAGACTGTTTCAAATTTTGCCGCTGGCTACGATCTCATGTCCACAAAGCCCTAAGGAAAGCACATTGAAAAATCAGTCAACCACCTCTTGATTCGCACCACCGCCCAACAACACAACCCAAGCAGCACTGACGGCGATCAGGGATTCTGCGCCGATTGCTGACGTGGGATCCGAGCCTGCTGCCCCCTCCCCCCGGCTGGCCGCGGCGGCTCTCACCTTCGATCTCGTTGCCCATCTGACGTGCCTCGGTCATGCGCACCTGCAGCGCCTGCATGCGCGGCAGGTTGTTGTTCATGGTGACGGCGTTCTTCTGAGAGCGCACCACCAGCGGGAACACGCACAAGCGGATGACCACCGTGCCTGAGGACGGATGTCATCGGGTCAGGGGGGGGGGGGGGGCAAGCGGCACAATAGGGCACATATCCATCCAACGAAAGCCCGGCGTAGGTGGCTGCGGTGCGCCCGGATTCGGCACCAAAAGCGTTCCCTGACCACCACTGCCACTGCGGCAGAGCTCTCAGTCACGCCAGCGGCTCATCGCCAGTACGGAGCCGGCCAGCACCCGTGAACCCCGTCATCACCACGTCTTCCTCCACCCACCCTACGAGGATCTCTGCATCAGCGCACCGCACCCCGCCGTGTCACACCCTGCACTGCGTCGTCTCGCAGTACGTCACCGCCAACTGCACGGCACGGTGGGATGGGGTGCCCATCCCACTGTGCCACACACCCAGCCGCGCCGTCTCAGACCCCATACCACTGCCGATCCCCCCCCCCCCCCCCCCAACGTGTTACACACCCCACCGCGCCGTCTCACACCCCATACCACTGCCAACGTACCCCCACCCCCCCCCTCCCCCCCGCAACGTGTCACACACCCCCAGGTTACCGCTAACGCATCTCACGCCGCTAACGCTATCGCGCTGTCTCACACCCCATGGCACCGCCAACACCCCTCACCCCATCTTCTCACACAGCCGACTGCCCTGCCCCGTCGCTGGGCTCGCCGGGCACCTCACCGACGGCGATGGCGCCCCACCACGGCAGGCCGGCGCTGACATGCAGCATCTCGAAGAACTGCTGGAAGAGGCCGGGCGGCGTCCAGCCTCCCAGGCCGAGCGAGGCCAGCGCCGGCTCGCCGAGCGCGTTCAGCTGCTGCAGCGGCTCCACCAGGTCCGCCACCGTGTCGGCCGGCGCGCTGCTGCCGGGCAGCGCTCAGGTCACAGGCGGCGAGGCTGGGCCGCAGTGAATGCAGACTGACAGTGGGTACAAATGGCTGAGATGCTCAATGGTTGATGCACAAACAATTTTAAGTGTATGAACACCACATTACATCTTGACACAGAAGTGCAGCCATAGTGGACGATCTCACTGCCAACAAACCAATGGCAGGTTGTGTCAAGTAACAGTAAAAACAATCTGAGCAGAACTAACAATAAGACAAGCATCAACAGTGGAATACCAATGCATGTGGGCGTCGCCAGATACACAATCAACTGGCCGCCAGACACACAATCAACTGGCCCAGCCACAATGGACCAAGACATAGCACACAGCAGGGGTTGGCCCATCCGCCAGGGCGGCACGCTCACCCTGGGGCTGGGGTGGCGGCCAGCTGGTCAGAGCCAGGCGGCCGCGGCGGAGAGGGTATGTAGTCGCCGGTGTCGGTGCTCTGGCAGTGGGCTGACAGCCAGAGGGGCGCCCCCCTCCAGCAGTGGGCCGGCCGACGCGGCGCGCGGCCAGGGCCTGCCTCTGACGTCCGGAGCATGTGGTACAGGCGTGAGGAGTGGACACGGCCGACCAGCTGTCAAACAGTGGCAGGGATCCAGATCAGGGGTGTCTAGGTGCAGAGGTGGTGGGGGTGAAAAAGGCCATGTAATGGACATACTGGACAATGTACAAGGTGTTGTTTTTATTGCAAAAGACAATACAAAACACTAAGCACAAAAGCACCCAGCACATAAAAAGCAATACAAATCACACTTCCATACAAATACACATATTTATTACTGCCTTAGGTACACAGTGTGTCATGTGCAGCTTAACATACTTACCAGGGCCTGAGGTCTGACAAGTTGCTTTGCTGATCTGCAGTCAGTCACAAGTACTCTGAATACTTTTGAGGCCAACATTGTTGCTTGATTGCTATGGCTCTCAAGGCAAGTTAATAAAAATGGTTCTGAAACAAAAAACACATTTACCTTACCACATGCATGCAATGCATAAGCTAAAAAATTATTGGCTTTTAAAATAATCAAGCCTATATGATTTCACTGGAATAAGGGAAGCTCTACAGCTGCCAAACACTTTGCTGTTAAACATTTGGTACAGCCTCTCTCAAATTATCATGAATTGCCCGAATAACTACATTGAAAAACCACTGCTTCATTCAGGGAGGGAGACACAGAAGTATATGTATGATAGCCCAGTACATCTTGCAAAAGCTGGATCCCCTGCATCACTAGAAAAGCATGTTACCAGTGGTTAGCAGAAAAGAGCTTCCTCCTGGTGACAATGTTGGAAACAAACATTTCAGAAAATATTTGGCCCTATGGGCACTGGCACAAATTACACAGCAGCTGCTAAATTAAGTGAAAATGATCATCAGATGGTTTTCCACAGTGCAGCCCTTCCATGTCATAGACAGATGTAGAATAATCTGAACGATGATGTGAATTGGTGGATGTGGGTTGCGGGATCAAATACATCGCTGAGAAAAATAGCAGTGCATCATGCCATGACATACACATCATCTCAATATGCACCACTGCCAAAACCAGTAATCAGTATAGTCCTTCTGCATATCATCAATCAATCAGTATAGTCTTAATAGTCTTTCTGTGCTCAAAACCAGTAATAAACCCATCACTATTGACATGAGTCAGGCATCTAACTTACATATGAAGTATATTACTCTCAGCTGAAATGCTGCAATTTCATTTCTTTTCAGGCTTTAACTACATAAGTGTAGCTTTCTTTTCAGCTGAATGACCCCACATCCCTCCCTAACTTAAGAATAGAAGTGGCCCAAATTTAGGGAGAAACCCGGTTGCTGACATATTTAGGGGTGCAGGTTTCATCACTTCATTGCTCAACCTAACCAACTTTGAAAAACTACACCCCTGTACAGTTGTTTACCTATCAAAATGCTCATGATCCTACCCACACAGCATGGATTAAATAGATACCGCATGCATCAACCTTGTCTCAAGCACATTTAATGTCACTTTCCCCTGAACAGGGATAGCTTCTTTCTATGGCACAAAAGCTCGTGTCCACAAAGGCGCCAGAGAATGGTATGAATGCAGTTTACTCTACGTGACAATTCAGTCAGGAAATATCCATCGGGTTCCTTCCGACAGTTGGTTTCAATAAAATGTACCCCATAGGCTTTACCTATATAGGCTATCTCATCACGAGGGCCCACGAACAATCGCACGGGTATTGAGAATTTCACAGCTTTTAGCTCATATGCGCCAATTCAGGTACAGGAAGACCCCACGAGTTAAAACAATCAGTTGAATTTAGTTTTGTATTTAAACCGGCTGGTTAATTCACCTTCTGTCGGGTCGTCGGGTATATTTTAATATTTTTCAACCTTTTCAACCTTTTCACCAAATATTGCATCAAAAACCCAATGGAGATTGTTTGTAAGCAGACGTGGCGAAAAAAGTCGAAAGAAGCGCAGCAGTGACATTTCCGACGAGCGCCGCTTGTCAAGGCCTTATAAGAGGCCGTTGTTGGGTGAGGGTTATGCGTACGCTTTTTGACATATAGTTCGTCGAGTCGATTTTCCTTATTTTCACAAACTCTTTTGTTTATCTTGTTATTTCAGGTACTTCCTTGTGGCCTGCGGGCCTTGAGCATGCCTGCGGAAATGCGAGCGATGCATGAAAATAATGCAACTTTCTCAGTTGTGGCGTGTGTCCCGTCTTTTCTTTATCACTTCTTTAAGTTGTTGTATTGGCCTGTTGAGTATTTCTGCTCAAGCAGGGCCTCAGGAAAAGCTGTCTTGTCTTGAACACCTAAAGAAATTTTATCTGGGAGAATGTGTTCAGAGCATAGAGAGACCAGTACATGCTGGAAAATGGCAGTGGTAATATAATGGCGGTAATAACAAATACATGCCCCAGTAACCTTTGCTCATGTATCACAAAAAGCAAACACCTAATATGCATGCTGTTCACCCGGATCACTAATTGTATCTGTTAGGGCTTGAACTGAAGAGCAGCATTAAACCAATGATGGTGAATCTTAACATTATGTAATAGTTTAACTAATAAGTATGTAGGTTAAGGTAACCTTAAGCTTTATTATAACTTAAACACCTCACTTAAATTTTTTCTTGCATCTGTGCAGCATGCATTCACTCATAGGGTCTAGGAATGCACAGTTTGTACTGTGATTTGCAGTAATGTGTGCAGGGCTTGTTTGTCTATTCTTTATTCTTTTTTTGCTGATAGGTGTCTTCCATCTCCTGCCCACCTTTGGCCATGGAGACACCAAATCCAGAATCAAGCCTATCACCTGAAGCTGACAAAGACTCGGAGATGAAACCTGATCAGGCCAACAGTGTTGATATAGACCCAGCTATTAAAGAGCTGTGCTTCACAGATGACATTGAGGCACTCTACAAAAAACTATCTGTTGATGAGGTTAGTATGAGCCAGAACATTGTGTTAGAAAAAGAATGCATATAGTTGTATGTTGATTGCCTTAGGGTGGTCCAACTACAGAGACACTCAGTATCCCAGTTATTGGTCTTGGCTCTACAGAATATTATGGTCAGATTCTAGCAGACCAGGATCATGGCAGCAAGTTACCATTTCCAACATAGCAATGCTCTTTTCCTGCTGATTTGCCCCATGAGACTTTATGATGTGCTCTGCCAAGCATCTCCAATTCATTGCTGCCATAAGTTGGAGATGGAGCTGCTCCTACTCTGCCTGAACTATATCTGTTGCTGTAGGAGCGCCTGGAATCAGAGATGGAGTCACTGCTTGAGCAGCGCTGCCACCTGGGTGCCAAAATGGCCGGCCTCCAGAAGATGGCACCCAGCCTACAGTTTGTACATGCTGATGCTGACCAGCTGAGCAAGATGATCTCCTTCACCACCACCTTGGCCATCAATGTGTCAGCAAAAGTGCGCCAGCTCGACAGGGCTAAGGTTGGTCTAAGATCTGGTCCCCCTTGTCTGTGTTTGTTTCTTCTGACTCTGGTATGTTTTTGTCTAGGCCTCAGCTGGTGCAGCCTTCAACTGTGACTTGACATGGTCCTGCTTACCTAGCTTTTTGGTCGTGGCCTCACTTCCTCAATATGTTGCTCTTTTTATCCATCCCATCTTTGGAGAAAACAAGCAGCAAAAGCCCATCCTCACATGAATCAATCAAAGATATGACTTCATCAGACGACGGTCGCTGCGCCGCCGCTCAGCTGCGAGCGCCACGTGCCCGCAGACTCGAGTGGCATCCGCGCAGCAGCGCGTCAACGACCTGCTGGACCTGAAGCTGTGCGCCGAGGGCGTGCAGACGGCGCTCCAGGCTGAGAACTTCGAGCAGGCGGCCGCGCACGTGCACCGCTTCCTGGCCATCGACGAGTCGGTGGTGCGGCTGTCGGAGGCCGGCCGGGCCGGTGACAACTTGAGCTCGGCGTTCGCGCTGCTGCACCGGGCCGAGGCGGAGCTGCACGCGGCCGTCGAGGCGCGCTTCGCCGAGGCGGTGCGCGCCGACGACCTGGCGTCGATCGAGCGCTTTTTCAAGATTTTCCCGCTGCTGAACCGGCACGACGAGGGAGTGAAGAAGTTCGCTGAGTATCTCTGCAGTAAGGTAAGGAGGCTGAGAAGCCAAGTATGATGTTTTTGTGTTTGACCTTTCTTAATCACATGGCATACGTGGAAAGGCCTGACCGAAGCCATCTCAGTGTCGTGATGCACAAGATGAACATTCAGCAGGATGTGTGCAAAGTAACACGAATATAATGTCTCAGGTTTTGTATGCGTCGATGGTTGAAAACGCAGAGTTTATGATGCAGTCTTGGCGACTACCGTGGTGCAAATCCTGCCGAAAAGTCACAGATGCACGACTAATACGCGTACTAAGTTCTGACCACCACCACGATTGGTTGACAGCTGGAGGTGTCCGCCGCCAA
The DNA here is from genome assembly GCF_011947565.3 of Pollicipes pollicipes. Lineage (NCBI taxonomy): Eukaryota > Metazoa > Arthropoda > Thecostraca > Pollicipedomorpha > Pollicipedidae > Pollicipes > Pollicipes pollicipes. The sequence goes on from NW_023596818.1 coordinate 16,012,381, forward strand.
GAACCTGAAGGAGGCGGAGCGGACGAGCTCGAGTGACGCACGAGCGGCCGTCATCTGGGCCGACACCATCACACTGCTCTTTGAGGGCATCGCCCGTCTCGTTGAGATCCACCAGCCCATCATCGAAACGTTCTATGGTGAGCGCGGGACGTCCACTGCCGTGATCCAGTGTATGTTTACTTGTATCTTTGTGCAGAGTTTGTAGGAGCTAGAGACGCGCAATTTTTTAGAAGTTTGTGCTGCGCTGCCGACATCGGCTTAGGCGCTTGTGAACTGGCCTAAAGCTATCCCATTTGGGCTAGTGATTTCTCTCGTGCTGGATTTCAATGAAAACAATGCAGACAATGGTGTTCACCATGCTTCCAGCATACATCAGCCTATGTACTGCTCCAGCACCTGAAATGCTATATTAGACAGAGTTGCGCGCACCGTGGGGCTGAAGCGCTATATGACCTACAAAGACGTTTTTCCTTTACAAGTTTAATAGCTGAGCAGTTTGGCTTCACATTACAGAGTAGAAATATCCAGCCAAATATACGCCATCAGTCTGTGGAACCCTGTGACTTAAAATGATGCGAACCACGCCATGGGTCGAACACTCAAAGCCCCGCCTTCACAGAACCTGTCGCGTGGCGACCTGTCTTGCCCTGACTGTGACCTCACCCGCGTGCAGGTCTCGGCTGACCTGACCTTGACCTGACGCTTGCGCAGGTCCCGGCTGGCTGATGGCCACTGTTGAGTTGCTGCAGGCCACCTGCGACAAGGAAGTGGGTCGTATTGTGGCCAGTTTCAGCAAGCACCGGCAACTGACGGCCAGGGTACGTGGACGCTGACACTGCGTCGGGCGTCACGCCCGGTGACGCGGCCGCGCACGGACTCATTGCGGGTCTCAGGTCGCTCGCTGGACTTGTTCCTTATAGAGACGCAGGTACAGGGTGTCGTGCGCGTGTAAGCTTAGGTACGCATGTTTATCTAAGCACCGAGGGGTAGACCGTCTCGGCTTTGTGCTCTTGTAAGTCGTGGAAAGGAACGGAGGTGGCCTGGACGGGAACTATAGTTCGACTGGCTTGCCATGTTCCCGATCCGCCCACCTCTCGTCGCCGTTAGTGTTCGCGCGTCTCCGCTCTCTGCGCTCCCTCGCCACGGCACTCCCGCCCAGACGCGTACCTCTGACCTGGGACGGAGCCAAGGGGTCCATCCTATGGTCCAGTAGGATGGGCCCCTTTGATACGACCCGCTCCCTGATCCAAGAGGTTTCGGAGGGTTTTGGAAACCCTGCGACACCTGCCAGAGTAAATTTGACTCTCCGCCCACGAGGGAGAGTTTTGGCCACGTGTCTGCCTGTGACAGTCTGCTGGCCCGCGGCGGCAGGTGTCGCGGGTCCATGAGAGTCTCCGGGCGTCTCGCGCGGCCGCTGCCACCGCCGCCGCCTCTTCCCCCGCCTCGGCGCCGGACCCGCGCGAGCTCGACCCGCTGCTCGGGGAACTCATCATCATGCACGCGCGGGCTGAGCTCTACGTGCGCTTCGTGCGGCGGCGAGTCATGGTGAGTCACGAGGAGGCGAGGAGGCGGGGCAGCGGGAGTCGTTACTCGACATTTTTGCGGTCGTAGTGACCAATGCACGAAGCTGTTTGAATGGACCTTTCGGCAGTTTCGTTCTTCAACGGAAGCTGTTATACTCACTTCCTTTTTTGCGCTGCCATACTCATTTTGTGCGATATGGTTATCTTGCACTGGCTATGTTTATAGGTTCTTATCCGTGATCACTTTTCGTTGTTCTGTTTTTGCTTACTGTTTATTCTGATGACAACTGACACGTTATAGCTACATATTTATGCGAGGTGTCAGTTGATGTCAAAAATCATACGCCATCACCTTCCAGGACGGTAGTTGCCAATGTTCTCTAGCCATAATTTGGTTGCCATGTTTGCGAACAGGCCAGTCAGAGCTATAAAAAGTATAGTGGAGATTAAGATCTAGTGTGCATTTATAGGTTGAGCGCAAGATGATTCTTGGAGCCTGACTGGCTCCAAGGCAGAGCCAGCCGACCAGTGGCTGTACAGTGTGCGGCGACCACTGTCAGTCTCGTAGATTAGATTGTCTGTATGTGGCCGGCACGTGGGCATTGGAGCAAATGCGCTTTTCTGCATGTGCACGTCCTCCCTGTTGCGCACAGAGATGAAACGGACACAAACGGACACTTTTAGCGAAAAAGCCTTCGAATTTGACCGGGTCGGTGTTGCCCCGGGCAGAGCGACATCGAGGTGGGCTTCTTCGATAACGAGCGCGCCGAGAAGGCGGCCAAGCTGGAGAGCATCATCAAGGGCAGCGAGCTGAGCCGATGCATGCAAGAGCTGGTCGGACACTACATCTCTCTGGAGAGGTGAGAACACACGGTATCGCAAGGTCTGGTCGGACACTACAGCTCTCTGGAGAGGTGAGAACACACGGTGTCGCAAGGTCTGGTCGGACACTACATCTCTCTGGAGAGGTGAGAACATACGGTGTCGCAAGGTCTGGTCGGACACTATATCTTTCTGGAGAGGTGAGAACACACGGTGTCGCAAGAGCTGGTCGGGCACTACATCTCACTGGAGAGGTGGGAACACACGGTGTCCCAGGAGCTGGTCGGGCAAACATCTCTGGAGGACGAGGATACGCGGCGTCCTAGGATCTGGTCGGACACTACATCTCTCAGGAGCGGTGAGAACAGACGGTGTCTCAGACCCAGCCGTTGAGGGGACGAATGGTCGAAGCTTTCTGCCGCTCACCTGGCTGGTCAGTCCCGGCTCCCCGCTCCGTCGTTAAGTCGTTAGGTTTTCTCGCGGTGTGTACGCCGCGGGTGGCAGCACTACATCTTTACGGCAAGTCTGTCAAGTCTGCGGCCTCAGAGCGATCTCGTCTTTTACTCGCCCGCAGTGACTCGTGTGGATCGGGTAAAGCTGTACGACTAGGGTATGGGACGGGCTGCTGAGCCGCCCGCCCACACCGCCCCATCCTGATGTGAGTGGTACCATTTAAAGCAAGATGCAACAGAATTATCGCATTTCTGATCATTATTTTAGTTGACAGACCGGAGGTCAGCCGAATCGCTGAAGGAGACAATCGCCAACATGCTAACCGTATGCTCGCTTGCTATGCCAGGCTGTGCACTCACATTTACAAGCACATAAACACATCGGCAACGGGTTTCATTCATGAAGCCAGAGGTTGCATTGAGGATGAGCTCGAACTATGCCATGTCAGCATAAGGCAGCCACATCACAACACCATTCACTCCATGGAATTGATACTTTGTCACAGGTCAACGCCGCAGCATTTCAACACGGATGCAACCCACCCCCCATCCTGCATACTCGCTGATAAATGGTTACATCGGTCGTCATCGACCGAAGCCAGGGCTTGGAAAACATACACTTTTATTTAGGATCAATCAGTAGACGAATTCGGCCGTTGATTGCCTACTGGTGAAGCCCCCGGCTGGCAGCGATATAGCAGCACATAATAAAATTACGACATGCCACATGCGTGCTTAACTGATCGTTGTGTTGGTTTGAAAACAGAACGTCCATGTTGTCGAGTTTGGTTTTTGTGAACAAGTTTGGGAAGCCCCAGAAGGCTGGAAAGGGCCCCAATGTTTTATCTTGACTGCGTGTCAGCCGTCAACTTGGCTCCACAAGCGAACTCATGCACCCTGTGGTTGGCTGAAGCTGGCGAAGATTTTACCTAAGTTACGTTATCCCGTTTTGAACCTGCGGCGGACCCGACCTAGAGATCTCGGAAAGCATGACCTGAAGCTGTCGTCCGTATGCCGTTGCAGCTACTACCTGACGGAATGCATCAGCAAGGCGGTGAAGCTGGACACGATCGAAGAGGGCTCCCTCACCTCCAGCATGATCGACGACGTGTTCTTCATCATTAAGAAGTGCATTAGGTGGGTTGACGAGTTATGATGGCCCTATCCTGATGAGTTCGGTGTCTGGTCTGTTTGTTTCCGAGAGGCTGAGCACAAATGTCAAGCGCTGTTCTCGTCTCCTGTTCTGCTTGGCTTTGGGGACCGGCCACCGTCCACCGCTCCGCGCCTGAAACCGATGTCGGCTGATGCTATTGCGGCTGTCGTTATCATTGGTCAGCCGGTGCTCCGCACAGTTGTTCATGCGACGCGATCCGCCCGTCAGCTGTCGCTGTGGACCGACAACCGACATGTCCTCCGCCTGTCGGCGCATTCTCCACGGCACTGGTCACTGACTACTGATCAGTGCTCGTGATCAGTGATCATTGATCACTGATCGGATGTCTGCTTATCGCGACGCGATGCGCGACGACCGACGGCGCGGTGTATGCTCGGCGCGGCTGATGTCTCCAGCCCACGCCACCTGCCTGGTTCTGATGGTGTCCCCCCCCCCCCCCGCTTCCGTCATGTTCTGACACTGACCCAGCCAACACGCTACTGAGCTCAGACTCTGACCCCCCGCCCGACCTCCGCCGTGCGGCAGGCGCGCGCTCTCCGGCGGCAGCGTGGACGGCACGTGCGCCATGATCAACATCGCCTCCACCCTGCTGGAGACGGAGTTCTCGGCCGTGCTCGAGCGCTACCTGCGCCAGGGCTTTCCCGTCCGGCTACCTGGACCTGAGGCCAGGCGTACAGCGCGCTGCAGACCAGCCTACAGCAGGGCAAGCTGCACGCGGCTGACACCGACGCCCAGAAGACGCAGTTCCTGGTGGGTGGTGCTGGCGTGGCGGTGCGGGCGGGTCGAGGTCGCGGCTTAGGCCGCTCCCCCTCAACATCAGCTAACGGATAGGCCATTCACTCTCACCAGGTTTCGAGATGCAAGCGTCACCGGGAGACATTGCGGGTGTGACCTCAGCACGAATGGGCTGGGAGACACTGGCTCTTGCCTTCGAGGCGTTGACGTGAAACGGCTGATAACAAAATATAACGCGCTTTACTGCCTGTGCGTGGGGTGCCCCACTTGTGTTTTTATAGGACCATGCGTATATCCTGTGGACGCCTATATCACCGTTGGCAGCTTTCTCCTCCTCTCACCCTTCCTGCCGACATGACCCCTGCCGTGCCGTCCCCGCAGACGGCGCTCAACAACGCGCGCGCCAGCCAGGAGTACGTGGCCTCGCTGTGTGCCACGCTGCGCCAGGAGGCGACGGCGCAGCTGGGCGGCGCGTCGGCGCACGAGCGCGACAAGCTGTTCTCGTGCCTGGCCAGCCTGGAGGCGGCGTCGTCGCGGTTCGACACGCTGGCCGAGGTCGGCCTGAAGCAGCCTGCGCTCCAGCGCCATCAAACCCCGGGTGAAACCGTGGGCGGACGGCTTCACGGCGGTCAGCCATGATATCACCGAGGTTAGGCGCGGCGGGTGCGGAGAGAGATGGGGGGGGGGGGGGGGAGGGAGGGGCGGCGTTCATAGCGTTCATAGCGGTTGGATTGGTGTGGTTTTGTTGGGAGGTCCTGACGGGCGTAACGAGTTGTGCCTGGTGTGAGTACGAAAAATAACGTTCGAACGCGCTCTAGTGGTTTGATACGGCGTCCTGAGTAACCTTGTACTCTGTATGTTTATTGGCGGTCAGGGTTATTGTTGCTACAGCTGAAAACGCACATCTTTGAAATTGCATTGATGGGCAGTACGCCACTCACTAAACGCGGCTCTAACCGGCATGTGTCACCCGTTTGCTGTGTCCGAAGAACCGTGTTTCCGCGGTAACTAGCCACAGATACGCAGTCAGTACATTCTGTCTGAATACACCCCGCATGGTCTTCATCCAGACGACCATCCTCCTCAGCATCGGACGCGTCACCCTTCCATTCCCTGGCCTCTCGCCGTGACGCGCTTTACAAGCGCCTGACCCTACCGTCGTCCTCCTACTGTCGCTCGGCTGCTTCCCGTCCCCGCCCCCCGTCCCCCACCCCCGCTGACCGCGGCCTCTGGCGGGCATCAGGACGAGTTCTCGCAGTACGAGGCAGACGACCCGTTCGTGAGTCAGCTGGTGGCGCGGGTGGACGGCCTGCTGGCCTCGTTTCGCGACGCCCTGCTGCCCGCCTCCGGCCAGGCCCTGGTGCGCGCTGTCATCGAGGAGATAGCCACGCAGCTCGAGCGCAATGTGCTTAAGTCCCGGTTCAACAGGGTGAGTGTGGTGGATCGCGACATGGGAAGGAAGGGCGGGGGAGGGGGCGCTTCCGAAAGCGCCGGGACGGGGGTCATTTGGGTCAGAGCGGTGAGCTTTGTTGGCCGCGAGTCGATAATCGCAGGATGTGCGCCTTGTTCGTGTTCACCTTATCATGCCAGTTATGTCTGGTCGGTGATTTGCACGCTACTGGGTGGCACCATATACATAAGTGTGAGATTGGTTGTTTTCATATTGCCACTGCAGGCATGCGCTGTGTTGTTCCGTCCGGTGTTCGGACGAGGCTTACTTTCAACGTCTCGTGCAGACGATTGAGCCTCACCTGTCCTCGTGCATACCGGTGTCGGTGTCTGGCTGGTCAGCCATCAACGCTGCCCCTCTGCGCCATTTTTCGTATTGTCCCCCTCCTCCCCCCCCCCCCCCCCGCGCTCACCGGGTCGTCCCTTGACTTCGCTCCGCCTGCGCCCTGAACAGCTGGGCGGTCTGCAGTTCGACAAGGAGGTGCGCAGTCTCACCACCTACCTGTCGTCCGTCACCACGTGGTCGGAGCGCGACCGGCTGGCGCGCCTCTCCCAGATGGCGACGCTGCTCAACCTCGAGCAGGTGCGCTGCGTGCGGCCAACGAGGCGTTCCGGGCAGGGTCCGGCGCCAGGCAGCGGGCTCAGTTCGCTGATTCGTTGAGATGGGCGGAAGCTGAGGTGCAGCGAGGGGGTTCCTTCCGAAAGCGGGAGACCGATCTTTCCATTTCCGGGTGAAATAAAATGGGATGGCTATCACTCGTTATAGATGTACCAGTGGCGTCATTTAATAGTTTGCATAAAAAGCGCTTTCGTTGGGTGCTGTTTTGCGTCAAGGGAGCTTTCGTTGGATGCTGTTTTGCGTAAGGGAGCTTTCGTTGAGTGCTGTTTCACCACCGGCTGGGACCATTTGCTTTCAGCGGTTAATGTGTGGAGCTTTTCGATGTCGTTGGATCACGTCGCCCCCTGCTCCGCATCCGTGTCCTGACTCGTCTTGTCTTGTCTTGTCTTGGCAATGTCAGGCTCTCGCCGGCCGGACCCGCCGGCGCTTGAGCTTCCGCGCTTCCCGCCAGGTATCGGAGATCGCAGAATACTGGGGCAGCTCTGCCGCGATGACGTGGAAGCTGACGCCGGCAGAGGTGCGCAAGGTGATGCTTCTCCGGGTCGACTTTAAGCCGGAGGAGGTGATGAAACGACTCAAGCTCTGACTGACGACGGGGCGCCGCCGACTATGTAGCGTTTTCACAGCCGCCCTGTTTTTTTTTATCTGTTTCTTTGTCATCCGTCGCCATTTTGGTCTCGCCCTTCTTTCCTTTTTGCCTCCATTGCTCTCTACATGGCTGCAGCAGCTGCTACTCGGTCTCTGCCTTTCCGACATTCGCAATCGTTGATACGCTCGCGTGCACCGTGTTCTCTTTATGCGTTGGGGCAAGCTTAGCACGACCGATCCGACGTGCTGATATGTTGAAATGAGCCGTTGCAATGAGGGGTTGAGAGGTGGCATTGTGATTTGCACTTGTTTCGTGGTATGTACTTTGATACTTGCCGGCAAATGCACGCAATGGGACCGACATGGCGTCTTCTCGGTGGCTGGACAGCTGCGTGTGGTGCTACTAGCAGACGACGACAAGTCCGGACAAACTCTCAGCTATGCAGCGGCACGTGTGTCATGCCTTCACCTTTTCGAAAACAGCTAGCGACCCGCGAACCGCTTGCCCGGGTATTGGTGTGCAGCCAGGGCGCGTTCATGTTTCCTTCATGTGGTCTTCCTATGCGCATGAGATTCGTATGCTCAATGTGGACGCGTATAGAAACACTACTGCATATAATTGTACTCAGTAGCGCAGGCAGGGGGAGGGGGTCACAGGGGGCGCGTACCCCCCCCCCCCTCCCGTAGGTTCCGAGGGGTCCTTCGGGCACATCGGAACCCCCGGGACCTGCGATTAAGAGCCCGTTTTGAGGGAAAAGCCATGCAGAGGTCTCATTCAGGGGCCCCAGCCCGCTGGGCCGGGCACTCTAATGTCAGCCAGGGGGCCTTGCGCGCTGATCAGAGGCCCACTGAATCGGTAAGGGCCTACATTTTGGTCAGACACCACCAGTAACGCACAGTCGGCTCCTTGGCGGCATGGGCCTAAGGGCCCCTTTCCCAAGCAGAGACAAAGCCGAAATCAGCGATTTACATTGCTCAGGCCCCACAGACCTGCCAGGGGCCCTGTATTGTAAAGCAGCCCGAGTCGGCCAGAGGCAGTATTCGAGGAGATTCGAAGGGCCTAAAGGCCCCACCTGGCCCGACGACCAAGAGCCCGATTGGAGGGCCTAAGGGCATAAAGGGCTGGCCGGAGTCTTATTCAGGGGCCCCGACCTGCGAAGACGGACCCTCAAATAACGGCCAGACGGTCCTTTGCACTCATCGGGGAGCCCCGGGTCAACGTGGGCCTACATATCGGCCAGCTACCACCGCACCACGTAATGTCGGCCAGGTACCACCGCACCACGTAACTGGCTTCGTGTCGGTATGGACCTGAGGACCCACTTCCCAACCAGCTGTAAAACCGAGGCCAGTGATTTACACTGGTCGCGGCTTTGTACCTGTCAGGGCCCACAGTGCCTAACAGAGGGCCCTGTGCTCGCGAAGACCCCGAGCCGACCAAGGAAAGTGTTGACGAGACCCGAAGAGGGGCCCGGGTGGCCCACCGGACCTTACAATCAAAGGACCGGTTGAAAGGCATACAGACCCGAAGGACTGGCTGCAGGTCACATAAAGAATCGCAGCCCGTGGGGTTGTGACCTGAAATATCAGTCGGAGGTCCTTTTGCACCGTTTCAGAAACATCTGAGACAATGCGGGTGTCTAAGTCGGTCAGAGACCACATACACCCAACAGTCGGTTCCATATCCGTCTGAGCCCTTGAGACCCATTTCCCAAGCAGAAACGAGAACGGGGTCCGCGATTTGCAATGTTCGGGGGTTCCTGACACAATGAGGGGCTCCTGTGTCGGTTGGGGGCCACAGTGCCTAACAGGGGTCTTGTGGCGGCAAGTGGCCCTGAGTCGAGGCGGTGTTTAAGGGGACCCCGAAAAGGGGCGAAGGGTCTCTCGAGACCAAAGATTAAGGGTCCGATGGGATGGCTGAAGGGTCCGAAGGACTGGCTGTAGATCACTTTAAGGGCCCCAGTCCACAGTGCCGTGATCTCAAATGTCAGTAACATGGTCTTTCGCACCAATAGGAACCCTTGAGACAGAGCGTTCCTCTATTTCGACCAAAGATCACGAGCAACGAACGGTCAATTCCGTGTTTGTCTGAGCCCTGGGGCCCATTTCCCAAGCGGGGACAAGGCCGGGTCCGCGAATTACGTTGGTAGGGCTCCTATATCGTTCAGGGGCCTACAGTGCCTAGCAGGGCATTCTGTGTCAACAAGAGGCCTCGATTCAGTCAGGGAAATGTTTGTTTGGCAGGGACGGAGACGGGAGCCCGAATGGCAGAGAGTCACTTGCGTTGGTCGGGGCTCTCGAACAATTGGAGGAAACAAGAACTTATAATGAGTACTTTCACTGAGGTAGTAGAAGAGTACTGTGCCAGTAAGGGCCCCCAGTACCGAACGGTGGGCCCTCCAGCTCTTTCCAGAGGCCCATTACCACCCACTCGGGTGGGGGTCAAATTGACCCCCCAAAGGTTTTTTTCTGAATGGTTTCCGAACGCCGCAGCAACCCCATGCCAAATTTAGATGAGTTGTAGACAATTGAATAACAGATCGTCTGGCACCAAAAATTTAAACGTACCTTGTAAGGTTGCTGACCTATGACGGGTCAAAGTCAGACCATTGTTTCAGCGAAGGCAATTTCTAGGAAATCGTTCAATCTCATCCAACAACGGAGTGTTAGAAGAGGCCATACATCTCTGAGATACTTTCTTAGGCAACACAACAATTAATGAACAAATCACATGGGTCTAGGGTCATGTATGAAAGTCAGGCCAAGGCCACAATCAACCTGTTTTGCTACTCTAGGGCTTGCTGTTTGGGGTAGGCTCGGGTGCTCATTTCGAATTTACTGATAACAGAAACCGTTTTATGCACCTTCCATGGACTTACTGAAGGTCAGAATAGGTCACCGATCTAAAATGACCCGGGTCGGCATTTTGTTTTTGGGAGCATACTGCCTAGCGGAATCTTTGTCGCTTATCCAAATGCGAAACTCAAAGCAGTCTCGTATGATATTGGCCACCATGACTTTCAAAAGGTCAAACAAGGTCACTGACCTTAAATGAGCGTGTGAACTTTTGTTTAGAACAGGTGTTTAGACTCTAGAAGCCCTTTGGAGACCAACCTGAAATTCGACCTTGTTTGGCCTTATTTGACCCGAAGGTCATAACCCAGAAGCTTAAAAACTGGACCTAAATGATTTCACGTACAGGTCAACACACCCTGTGAATTTTGTGTCCCCAGCTCTTTTAGTTCCTGAGATCTCAGCGGCGTCAAATTGGCCCTCCACCCGAGCGAAGGAATCTAACCGGCCACCCGGGCGCGTGTTAAGCCGAACTGGAGTCTATATGCTAGTTATTTGAGCACCTGCGGTGCGCGAGGATGTTGTTATGTTAATGACGGTTCGTGTGTCGATCCGGAGTCAACTGCGCGGGTCAGAAGACCTCCCGAGTCAGGGAGTGGACCAATGTGCTATGATATATTCTTCTAACGGCCTCCAGACTCCAGATCGGCCTGAGGGTGCCGCGCCGTGTCGCCAGAATGACGGCCAGAAAACGCACCGCGATGGAACAGAATGTCCCTTCAGCTCCTGACCGGGAACAACAATGTGCCCTGTAGTGTTGTATTCAAGGGGCCCCCTGTACCGCAAAGAAAGAAGGGGTTTCATTAGCGCTGAATGGAGTGGGTCGAAATGAGTCTAAAACGCACAGGGCTATCCCATGTATCCCCGAGCATGCTCATCAGAATTGGCCAGGAAACAAATGTCATCAAAGTGCTTGAGTCTACGCGTCGGGTGCCGATAGCGTAGTGGTTCACGCGCCGGCGTCAACTACTGCACGTCCGGGAAACCACAGGTACGGGGTTCGATTCCCCGCGGTGTCCGCCCTTCCCGCCAGGGTGAGAGGCTGGCGGCCCCATGTAACCCCAGCAGCTGAGTCCGTCACAAAGCTCCAAAACCACGGTCGTCATCTCAGGGAGCAGGGATAGCGCTGGCTGGGGTTGCGGTTTTCGTAAAACTGGACGACGTTGGCCACTACAAGTAATGCCAGGAGGCGGGCGACGAGCGAGCAATAATTACCATAGTAAAATAGTGTTTTTGAATGTTTTTAAAAAAAAATATTCGTACAGTTCAGGGATTACACAATGCAAATCTTTTTTACCACTTCATGGATGTTCTTTGGATAGATTATCAGTTAGAGCATTACAACAAATGGAATTTTACCCCACTGTTCCAGTTTCACCACCAGATTCCAGCACCACTTGGCGGCGCTACAGACCGATGCGTTATTGTTATTAATCTAAAGACCGCACAGGTGATACATCCGCCTGGAGTGTCTCTAAATACTTGCTTTGGTGTCCAAAAGCGTTCACAGGTACTTCTTTCAGATGCTTCACTTTTTAAGCCCATCTGTTGGCCATGCTCTACTATAAGCCGCGAGGCCAAGGCTGCGCGGCCAACGGACGCTGCAACGCCTAGCGTCCAGTTTTTTGTTTCTACGATATGCGAGCATAGGCGTAGGGAACGTTTCAAGAGGTGTAGGGGGGGGGGGGGCTAAGTGCAGGCTACATTTCAGGAACTTTTCTGGAAAACCAGCCGGGTGACCGGGACGGGGGGGGGGGGGAAATATGGGGGGTTATCACTCTTTATTCAGGTGTAATGACTGCTATTCTAGATATGCATCTAGAGCTGCTTCTCACTAGTGCATGCTCTTGCCTATCCGACTCATCTATGTCATTCGGGAAATAAGGCTATCCAGCTTCCCAAGATTATTCGTCAATTTCAACGTTGCCTTTCCTGGGGAGCCGAAATTCCACATTCCACGAGTGGGTAGGCATTTTGGGTCATTGGGGAGGCATCTGTCTCCACAGGGTATATGCCAAAATATGGCCTGAGCATAGGCTGGTGAGAATTTTTGAGGTGAATCGATGGCTCACAGTACAGTAGATTTTGCATGCGCCTTCATTTCGCTGGCTGATTTTCAAGAGATAAAACTTGTCACGGCACTTTAGGCGGAAACAAATTCGAAAGCTTGAAACTGCTAAAAACCATGTGATAAAAGCCATAGAACTGGAGATTCTTCTTTGAAAACCAAGCCACAGAATGAAGGTCCTTCTGGCATATATTCCATGGCTGAACCCTGCTACCCTCCGCCGTCGGTGGCCACTGTCCTGGCCCGACTGCCTCCGAATGACTGACCGCGGACTGATGGTGTGGCTGCTTTGTTGTCCATTTCTGGATCAGCGTTGCTACTAATTGGGATGTAAAACATGTGTTGGACGCCTGCACCAGTACCTTTTTCCGAATTATCTTCCCTTACACCTCACCACCGCAGAGAGATGCCGCTGGGAAGCTGCCCCGTCATTCAGCGTAGTTGGCTTGATCTGCTTTGTGCGTAGGCCGGGGGTAGCCAGAGCCTTGCTAAGAGGAACACAGGGTTGACAAACGCCTCCTTTATGGTGATCCTCCCTCCCCCCAAAAATATCCCCGGCTATAGTTTACTTGTTAACAAGGGATTCGGTTTTCTTCGTTTCATTGTTATTTTTACGGTGTAACCAGAACAGAAAGCAAGAGCTACCGTGAAATCAACTCTGTTTGCATCTTTAACACGCGCCCGGATGGCCGGCTAGATACCCTCCGCTCGGGTGAGGGATCAGTTTGACCCCCTGAGATCTCCGGAACTAAGAAAGCTAGGAACACCAAATTCACAGGGTATGTTGACCTGTACGTAAACTCGCTTAGGTTAGAGTTTGAGGTTCCTAGATAATTAATTTTGGGTCAAATAAGGTCAAACAAGGTCAAATTCCAGGTTGGTCTTTAAAGTGCCCCAGAGCCTAGAAAGCTATTTCTAAGCAAAGGGTCGCACGTTCACTTAAGGTCAGTGACCTTGTCTGACCTTTCGAAGCTCATGGTGACCAAAATTATACAAGACTGCTATGAGTTTTGCATTTGAATAAGCGAGAAAGATTACGCTATGCAGTATGTTTCTAAAAAAGAAACGTTGACCTAGGTGATTTTAGGTCAACGACCTATCATGACCTCTAAGAATTTCATGGAAGATGTATGATGCGGTTCCTGCTGTCAAAAAATTTGAAATGTGCGCCAGAAACTATCGCATACAGCAAACCCTAGAGTAGTGGAACATGTTGGTGTTGATCTTGGTATGACATTTATATCTGACCTTAGATCAACGTAATTTGCTCATTCAATATTTGTGTTGCCTAAGAAAGCGTCTCAGAGGTGTATGGCTTCGTCTAACACTCTATTGTTGTATCAGATTGAACGATTCCCTTGAAGTTGACTTCGCTGAAACCATGGCCTGGCTTTGACCTGCCATAGGTCAGCGACCTTACAAAGTACATCTAAATTTGTTGATGTCAAACAATCCGCTATTCAGTTGTCTACAGCTATACAAAGCATAGCGCAGCTGCGCCACGTCGTTCGGAAACCGTTCTGAGAAAACCTTTGAGGGCGAATCAATCTGATCCCCACCCGAGCACGTGTTAAGGTCAATAAGCAGCAGAAATCAGGCGTTTAACGACGCATGGAATAAATCGCCGGTTGTCCTTGATTTGCAATGACTTAGTGGACTCTTTCTAAACCGATACACTTAACAAGCTTTTTCATAATGTTTTATCTGCTTTCTATAGACATTGAGTACATCCCAAAGGTAGATTGTAGATCGATATGTTTGGTCAAAATTTGAGGGCAAAAATTTTAAGTGTAGATCGAGTGGTCAACAATGTGTATTAACATCGCCAAGCCATGTTTGTCTGAAAATATTTAACATTCAGTCAAAATCGATTA
>NW_023596818.1:16031537-16060324 GCF_011947565.3 Pollicipes pollicipes
CCGCCCGGATTCGCTAGTCGTGGCTGCCGCTCATTCATCAGCCAAACGACGAGGCAGCCTGCGCCATTTCCCCTCCCCCTCCCATCACCCGGCGCGCGAGTGGAAGCCCGCACAGCCGTCAGCTCTGGATCGGCCAGTCATCGCATGACCAAGGCTGACGCCGCTGCCGGCGCCTGTTTATTAGCGCCCACACCCGGGATGCGGCGGTTATGACAACGGCACGCAGGCGGCAGCATGGCGGTCATTGCAGCCGGCGGTGACGTGGCGCCAGTATGCGACGAGCGAGTGTTCGCGGATAAAACTGGCGCCGGGTGCGATGAGCGGCTCATTGTGGCATCATGGCGGCAACAGGAGGACTGGCCCTGTCGCTCCTGGTCGTGACGGTCCTGCTGGTGTCGGCTGACGGTAGGTCAACTATTCTCTGATGCCCAAGTGCTGGGCGCCTGTGCTCCTGTCAAGCCCAGCTAGGCGTTGCACAGATCCGGGCAAGCCTCTAGGGTTCATGGTCAGTTCTGAGTTGCATTGCAAAGAAGCGCCAGCACACGCCAGTAATCCACAATCGACGTGTGCCACATGCAATAATCTACTGCATTAATGCATGCAATGCAGTCAGTACACCTTTCAAAACGAAAAGTTGTATGTAGGATATGAGTGGTGGTAGGGGAACAAAACTTGGTCTCAGTTGCGATCTGTGTGTGATTAAAGGTGTGGACGGAACTGACAGACAAAATCGTTTAACTGACGGCAACGACCCGATTCAAAGCGATTTTTGTGAGTCGACGAACAGACCCCAAAAAAGCGATCTGATGCATGACTAAAGACTGCTCGCTACTGACCACTTGCTCCGTGGTATAACCAGAGCTGCTGGAACGGGGCGATCCCAACACCCAGCCCTGCCCCGCAGCGTTCGGATATCGCCGTGACAGCGTGAGCCCGTTCACCTTGCTGGCGGAGCGCGGCTGCCTGCCGGACAACTTCACCGAGCCAGCGGAGGTGACGGCGGCGCTGGCTGCCTGCCGCCCCCAGCGGTCGTCGTTCAGCGGGTTCGGGTTCCGCAGGCGCCGCGGCAGATACAGGCGGTCACCATTCGGGTTTTTCAGGCGCCATCGCAGAAGTGGGGCTGGCACGCTCCTGCAGTGTCTGGCAGAACGGTGAGACGAGGTGGAGTTCGGAGCGGGCGCAGGGCAGGCCGGGTGGCGCGGGAGGTATCGTCAGCCTGTCTGATCCAGGCTGTTGTTCTGTTATGTCTGATTGGTCGGCCTGATCCGGACTGCTGTTCTGTTATGCGTGATTGGTCGACCTGATCCGGGCTGCTGTTATGTTATGCTTGGTTGGTCAGCCTGATTAAGGCTGCTTTTCTGTTATGCCCGATTGGTCGGCCCGATCCAAGCTGCTGTTCTGTGATGCCTGATTGGTCGGTGTAAACTTGTGACTGAGCCTGTTTGGGACTACCGTGTAACACGCGCACTGAGTGGTCTTTCCACTCGCCTCACAGTGCACAAAAGCATCCTTCTGACGTCCAAACCCACAGGTTCAAATGCTTGATTTGGTAAACATTGTCTATGCTAGGCCCCTGCCAGCGGTTGCAAACCGCTGAGGTCACCTGCGAACTGACCGTTTACTGCCACGTAAGTATAAAACTGACACCAGCTTTGCGTGGTAGATGACAAACAAATAAAGCTTATTTATATCTCATTGCCGCCAGGCTCGAAATCACTAACAGCACCGGCCTGAACGTGCCGGCGCTGGAGACACTGATCGACTCGCTCTCGTCCAACACCACGTGGACGGACCAGCAGAAGGCGAACGTGAATGCCTGCGTGAGCGCGATGGACGCCAGCCTAAGCGCGCCGCAGCAGGGCGTCTACATCCTCGCCTGCCTGAAGAAGCGAGCGCTGCTCGACTGCACCGCCGCCTCCAGCGGCACGGCCTGCCTGCGGGTCAGCTCGCTGATCAGCCACTGCAGCGCCAGCGCGCGCTCACTCGTCTCCAGGACCACCTGGTGGACCTGCAAAATGGGGTCTCTCTCGTCGATCACGCTGGCTGGCCTCAATGCGCTCGGCCAGCGCCTGCTGGGCTCCTCGGGGGAGACGTGCACCCTCGCAGACGACGCCTTCAGCGACGTCATCAACTGCACGCTGCAGGCGAGCGGTCTGGCCAGCGGCGACGACGTCAACACCACTGCCGTCCGCCTCGCGATCGAGGACAGCGGCGACGCGCAATCCGACAAGGACATGCGACTCGCCCTGCTGGACGCCTGTGTGGAGCGCGGCGCCGAGACGGTCGCCGAGTTCATCGACTGCTGGGGCGAACTGGCGCCGTACTCGTGCGCCAACGATGACGCTAACCAGCTGGCGCTGTCCTGGCAACCCTCGGCCCCTAGAAACAACAGACGCTTCGGATCCCGCAGACGCTTCAGCCGCAGGCGGTGGGGCCGCCGTTAGCGGAGGACAGGACGAGAAGGCAGGCCCTGAGGAGTCCGCTGCCCCACGATGACGTCCTCCACTTCGACATAGCTTCCCAGCTTCACGTTGTTTGGCCTCCATTTCAAGGCATCCGGACCAGCGGCAACGTCACGGCTTGTGGGACATTTTCACCCCAATAATTGCTCCATGTTTCGTTTCCTTGTTAGAAACCATTCACATAGTTTTCTGCCCGACGGCGCCATGGCCGGTGCCCAGCACCACTGAGAAGCTCTGTCAACAATTTGGTTCGCTCTGGATAAATACACAGATCACCATCTCATGGCGCTTCTTGCTGGGAACGTGAGCAGAATGCATTGCTCACATCTCATCTATTTCGTGTTTGCGCGACAGGTTCAAAAATTATTTCAAATGGTACAATTTGGCTTGGCGTATTGCATGCATACAATGAAAGGATTCATAATTTCATGGCACGTACACTTATTCATGCAATCAAATATATGCATATTCATTAGTATATATATATATATATATATATATATATATATATATACACGAGCATGTGGCAATGTATTTTCTCGCCTAATTCTGTTCAAGCCTTTGATGACCTCTGGAGGCCAAACTTCTAAATGCGCAGCAAAACGTGTTCAGCTGGCTATTTACGGAGCCCAACTTCTGCCAAGGTTGAGCGAACTCGAACAGGTTGTTGATATTTGCCAAATGGGAGTGTGAAACTCCTGCTAACCTTACGAACCTGAAAAAGATTAGAAACAGGTTGGCTTCGTAAGGTAAATTGTTGTCGCATAGTAGTTGTTTTTATTTCGTAAGCTCCGTGGACGATATCAAGCCCTCTGAAACAGGCCATGGATTACAGTATTTCTCTATGTTGAGATATTAGATAAACCCATCGTCTACGCCGGCTGTTTTTCCATCATAATGCAATTTCAGTCACATCGGTCTCACTGGCCAAGAGTCACCTGATCCCATTTGCCACTTCCCCTGGACGAATTCCTGGTTCCGCCACCGAGGACCTCTAGTCCGCTTCTGCCTTAACACTCTAATCTGGGCTGCTTGGCCGAAGAAAGATCACTGGCCACCCACTACCAACTGGCAGCGCATCAGACTTCATCGCATGCTCTTGACCACCAGCTGCAGCGGGACCACGCGGCGTGTCGGACACAACAGGGCCCGGGACCGGAGAACTCCAGCGACCAATCATCGAGTCAGACCCTTGTCTGGCACTCCTCGACTCCGTGGCAATAACTCATCCGCAGATAATGGCGCGGGCCGTGACTGCTGTCGCCGGAAGTATTGACTGCTACGGGCTTACTGACCAGAGCCAAGCATTTAATCGCTGAGAGTGACGGGCAAACCACCGAACGAAGAGCATGCCTTGCACGACAGCGTGTCCTAGGATTGCATTGTTGCGCTGACTTCACCAATAACAGAACATTAAACACGTAACAACTTAGCGGTAAACAATAGGAATGAACAGATGACTTGTCGGGTTTGGCCCACGGTAGAGAGAACTCGTAGCTTTTAACGTATTTTATTGAGCATAATACTGGAATACCTGCACATCACGGTAGCAAAAGTGCATGGCTGGCCGCCGGTCGGTCAGCCGAAGGGCAGTCGGCTCTTCTCGTCAGCACGGTGGCGGCTCGTCAGGTTTGTCTGGCACGAGCCAGAACCATCCATCGCGGATTTCCAGTGCTCTATGTCCCGCAATATACAAGTTCCAAGACGTGCGTTCCTTGCGGATCGCCGCGGCACTCGAAAAGGCTGCAGCAACAGCGCGAAGCGGGTACCCGCTCGTCGATCGCTCCTGACGCATTTGCACTGTGTTAGCGACGCACAACACCGGCGGATACATGGCACAAACACTGGGACACACACACACACACCTATTATCACATGGCTCCTGCAGCTACCGTCCGCGGGCGTCGTTCGATTCGCGCAACGCGCTACGCGCGACGAGTGGCACGGAAACCCAGTTCGCGCAGCCACGAGTGCTGCCACCTATCTTCTTTTGGAGCGGCTCGGGGAGTTACCTCGCGACAGCACTTCACTGGAGCCACCCAGCCGTTGTTTGGCACCCTCGCGCTCACGATCAGTTCAGATGCAACTCCCGCCATGGAGACTGCGGCTCCGCACGTGGAGGCGAGCACCAGCCGAGGGGTCTCGTCTAGGCCATGCAGATGTTCTTCCAAAGGTGTCGCTTTTTCTGGAACCGTCGGCGGCCGTGCGGGTGCAGCGAAATAATGCCGGAGTCGTAGGGCCCCGGCTTCCCGTGAAACTTGTAGCCGTGGGAGGAGAATATGTCTGCAAAGGCAAACTGCCGTCAGTAATATGAACATGTCCGCACGTTTCACTGACTTGCATTACCCTAAGTGTCTCGCTTTCCAATTGCACGTACGAAATGCAAAATGCACGTGCGGTCACAGATGCGCCCATCACCCACGGGCACTGACAGCGAGATGGGTTTCGTATTCCCCTTTTTTACCGCAACAGGGGAAATAAGTTACTTCTGCCGACCCACACCGGACAAAATCCAACCAAGACATATAAATTTGGCCTCAGGCACGCGTGCCGTACCGGTGACGTCACGTGCCGGTCGTGTCGACTGATGATGACAATGCCCACTAGTGGTGATGATGTACTCACTCCCACTGGCAGTACTGACCCATGACGGCGCACGTTAATGTTGCTGACGGTATTCACTGGTGGTGATGCCGATCCCATTCCCACTGGCTGTACTGATCTATGACGGCACCTATTAATGTTGCTGACGGTATTCACTGGTGGTGATGCCGATATTCATTCCCACTGGCTGTACTGACCCATGACTGCACCCATTAATGGTGCTGACGGTACTCACTGGTGGTGATGACGGTGCGCGGCTCGAACTCGTCGTCCTCCCAGGTGCGCATCTCGGCCAGGTACCGCTCGGCCAGGTACGTGAACACCTGGCTCACGTTCAGGTCCTCCTTCACGGAGGTGCGGTACAGACGCACCTTCAGTTCGCGCGCCAGCGCCTCCGCCTCCTCGCTGCCAACACACGTCCGTCAATACACATCCTTTAGTCGACTCACTCTCTCTACACGGCTGTAACAGGCGCGTTGTGTCAGGTGCGAAACAAAATGTGATCAGAAAGTGCATTACAGGCTTGACGCTTGCGGGGATGGCACACAACCATGCACTTAGATGAAAGATTTCCTCGGGTTTTGCGCCAACGACTTGTGATTATCTATGCATCCCTGTAACGTGCACAAATGATGGTGTCATGTGCTTGCCGTTTTGACGCAATTTAATCGTAGCTAACGACGGTTGTCTGCAGGAAAAGTCCCACGTGCATATGACCCGGTCCCCTGCTTGTCATAGTGCAATGGTCAAGCCCCAGAGCACTTACGCGTCGATGGTGGCGCGGTCGATGAGGTCGATTTTGTTCTGGACGAGCACCATCGGGATCGAGCCACACTCATCCTCCACCTGAAAGCAACCAGCCCACGTCACTACATCAGTGACGTCATCGAACATGTCATCAGACAACGCCCCTACATCTTCTGAGGAGTACTACACATCACTAAATCGCTGATGTAATTGAAGGTATCCGTGAGGTGCACTTGTTCCCGAACTGTTACCCGCCGCTGTTGTCAACGAATTACTGACTTCATCATGTGATAAATCAAGTTCGGTTTGGAAATTATCTGACAACTGCTTGTAAAATAAGTGCAATCTTATGACCTAGCCCAAGGGAATTATCGATGGACGAGACACTACCCAGCACTAAGTGTGGAATCTATTTCCCACACACCAGCCTGTGTTTCCCTTCGGCCTTTCTGTCATTCCACAGACGGCTTATCATTGAAGGGACGAAAAAGCTGGCCCCGCACCACACCATCAGTGGTCCCCTTCCAGCATCCGCCTAAGACACGATTAAAGATCCGTTCTCCCACCCTCCAGGCCACATATCGACTAGTTAAGCGGTTATTCATTTGTGTTGACTGAAGAGTTTTAACTTAGGTGTATAGCTACCTACTTTGATTGTGAACAGTGCTACCAAAGGCCCAATAGCTTTGCCAAGCAAAGTTATCACCAGTGCTTGTGCTTCCTACCTCATTAAATGAGATGTCCAAACACATTCTGCACATCTGCAGGCTAAACATTTTTGCATATCGGCCTCTCAGTGAGTGTAATATCTTCTGAACGTCACCTGAGCGTCGCGATAACCTAACCGCCTCTTAGCTTTCATCGCACCTCTGTGCTTGCTCGTCATGCACATAATTACAAACATGGCCTATAAAGCTGCGATGCTTGATGGCACCACATCCGCAGTTGTGTGATGTGGTGCCATCATGCGTTTATTGGATAAAGTCCAGCGCGATGTGGTGTCACCACGCTGATTGGATAATGACCAGATCTGGCTATTTCAATGATCTCCCCGAATATCTCCATCCACTTTTGCCAAGCGATAAGCACTAAAGTGCTGGCTCCGCGCAGCCACGGCCGCATTAAAGCCCAGAGTAATGCCCAGTAATCGGAGGGGCATCGCACCGACCTCCTCAGCCAGGTTAGAGCGCGGCGCGTCTCCTCTCCATTCATCACGACCACGGGGCCCGTTTCTATTGACCGTCCGTGCGTCTGGAAAATGTAATGACATGGCGGGGAACGCTCCATCATGCGCAGATTGTTTTCCAGGAGGGCGCAGTGCTCGTCTGCCGGGTGAGTCCACGGAGCTGGGAAGACGGGACAGGACGAGTGCGAAGTAGGACTGCTCCCAGCGAGGGTACGCTGGGAGAGAAGGAAGGCGCCCTGCCATCCGATGCCTGCTCACCGCATCGGCATCGGCGTCGGCCACAGGGTTGTGCTTGTGGGAGGGCCGCGGGTGACGAGATTTGCGCGATTCTTGTCGATGAATAGGGAGAGCGGAACGCGAGGCCAGGCAATCTGTTGGAGACTGCATCGCGCATGAGACTTAAGCCGTCCTCGTTCGAGGCGCGTGGGCACCGGGGGCACACGCTGACGTCACCTCAAGCTGAGATGGCAGCGCCGCTCCGGCGATGTGGATGACTCCGCTGGTGGATTTCGATAACTCCACTGGCGGATTTGGAGGACTCTACTGACGAATGTGAATGGCTCCACTGGCGGATTTGTGGATGACTCCACTGGCGAAATGGACGACTCCACTGACCAACGTGAATCCCTCCACTGGCGGATGTGGATGGACTCCACTGGCGAATGTGGATGACGCTAACCGTCGGAGTGTTCTGCCACACGACGCCGTAATCTGTCCGACCTTGCGAGAGCACCCTCTCCTGTCTGAAGACATGCACCAGCTGACCGCGAGAGGATTAGACTGATTATGCGCGCCGCCGCCTGGCGGCCTGCGCGCCGTTTTACAAACCTACTTTCCTCCGGATTTCCGTCGATTGGGAGATGCGGGCTGGCTGCGCCCGGCGGGCGCGGATCGGGTCAGTGTGGGTCAGCGCGATCGGATCGGCCCGTCGGCCAGCGCTGATGGATCGCACGAGCCGGACCGCCCGGGACAATTTGTGAAAGGGCGGCCCGGGTTAAGGTCGTGTGGCGGCCCGATGGTGATTGATGGGTGTGAGGTAACAGCTGACGTTGAGCCGAGGAAGATACATTGCGGAGCCATGTGCGATATCTGCAGCGAATCAGGCGATCAGCCTCAGAGTAACGCAAGTTGTTAAGTGCATTTGTGAGTAACATGTACTTAGATAAGACAGTACCAATAGTCCTATTCCTCGAAAACATTTAGAAAAGTGGTAAGATTGATGCATTGATAATTCAGCTACATGCCTTTTGGAGACGGAAAACTCAGATATATTCTTTTGACATCGCCTTTTTCGTTTCGAAAAAGACAACTAGCCAGAAGACTGATGCATCTATTTCCCCCTTCTCCTGGTTATTCTACGAGGAATAAGGCTATAAGTACTGTCATATCAATCAGCCTTCGTACAGCGTTTTGCACTGAATCGAGGCCGTGCGACGCGTTGGCTCTAGAACACAGCAGTGTCCCTTTATTGTTGCCTTAGTTTTTGACATCAACACCGCAACGCCAAGTTTCAGACCTCTTCATGTGTAATGCTACCGTAGCGCGGGTGCATGTTGATAATTTACCATAGGATCAGCTCACAGACACAACACCACAACAAACTTTTGGCTGAGCTTAGTGCGCTGCATCCTTCTGACTATGTTATCGATTTAGGGACTTGGCACACCGGCGTTGGTGACAGTTGGATGCAATCCATGCACCTTAAGTCTGGGCCCATAAATCAAGTCAAATGTCATGCAGACAGCATCGATATTCACTGCTCATGCTGCATCAAATGCTGCACTGCTGAACTGCACTGCCGCATCGACTGCCGCTCAAGTGGTCACAGATCACGGGGATCCCGACAGGGCACTGAACACTTGCATCGTCATGATCCACTTAGCGTCACCTTGGGCGGCTGGCGTCTGCATTGTCGGCATGCTCCAGCTCATCGGCCTTCCCGTCCAATAGCGGGCGATGGCCTTTGTGGACTGCTGCCGGCCCATCGCGAGGGCGACACGACCAGCTGCTGCAGTCGTGAATCGCAACCCGCCTTTTCATGGTCGCTGAGACTTGGCGGTTTGCATGGATAGTCATGCTAGGAAAGAGATGCTTGTAGCGCTTTTCTGGAGACTATGTTAGCCATGTGCTGGTAGCGAAGGCTTGCCGTATGTTCGCCTGAGCTGTAATTTGTGCTTTCCTCTACTATTTGGTACAAAAACACAATCAGCGACGGCCGGCATCGACGACGGCAAAACACATCGCGAGACAGAATTTCTTTACGTGAACAAACGTACAACAGAGGCACCAAAAGCTACAGTATGTGTCAACGGAACGAATCAAACCGTGTATAAAGAGAAACACAATCGCAGCCCACTGGCACACAGCGTCTTCCGGATGGTGAGAACGCCGTCCGGCAGCGAGAATGCCGTCCGGTAGCAAGAACTCTGCCCGGCGGTGAAAATTCCGCCCGGCAGTGATACCACCACCCGGCAGTGAGAACGGTGCCCTATAGCAGGAGCACCTGCCCGGCGGTGAGGACGCCGCCCGGCAGTGAGAACGATGCTCGACAGCGGGAACGCCTGCCCGGCAGTGAGAATGGTGCCTGATAGCAGGAGCGTCTGCCCGATGGTGAGAACGCCACCCGGCAGTGAGAACGTTGCTCGACAGCGGGAACGCCTGCCCGGCAGTGAGAGCTTCACCCAGAGGTGAGAACGACGCTCGACAGCGAGAATGCCACCAAGCAGTGAGAACAACGTCCAGCAGTGAGAACGCCGCCCAGCAGTGAGAAAGTCACCCGGCAGTGAGAACGTCGCCCGGAAGTGCGCGGGCGCCGCAGACCGCGCCACAAAGGCGCCGCGAGCGCCATTATCCAGCCGCGGAGAGCGGTCCACCGTGCCGACCCTCGGCTCACGTGCCTGTCATCTGGCCCCCGGCGGCCGTCGTCCCGCTCGGGGCCGAGGAACGCCCTGGCGATCCGCCACCAGCCGGGGTCACGGACCACGGCCGGGTCACAGCAGGGTGGTGTGCGGGACTGGGGTCACGGACCACGGCCGGGTCACAGCAGGGTGGTGTGCGGGACTGGGGGCGTGGACCTCTGCTGGAGTCAAGACAGGGTGGTGTGCAGGACCGGGGGCGTGGACTTCTGCTGGAGTCACGGCAGGGTGGTGTGCAGGACCGGGGGCGTGACATGCGATCGGTGCGTATATTTGGGACTGGAACCAAGCTGGGTGTTCTGGGTAGATCCACCGGGTTGGGACATGCTATTTGTTTTTGTAGTTTTGCGCAGTTAACCACGATATTTTGTGTACCTGCTGCACTTTTACGCAACTGGTTTTGGCATAAGCGCCTTTGCTATCTCTTGGAAATTTGTGTCGCCGAAATACACGAAGAAAGAACGTTGCCAGCACTGGGGGAGAGCATACGAACCGCGCTGTGTGACCGCTTGCTCACCTTCTTCTTCCAGTGTCGGACGGCCTGGAAGGAGGCGCGGTCCACCGTGGAGAACGTGAGCACGCAGGCCTGCGCGCCCCGGTAGTACGCCTTAGTGATGGCGTCAAACTCCTCCTGACCGGCCGTGTCCCAGAGCATCAGCCGCACCGGGTCATCGTACACCCTGAAACAGGAGCACGGGGTCTACACTCTGTGTCAGCCTCCTGACCGGCTGTGTCCCAGAGCATCAGCCGCACCGGATCATCGTACACCCTGAAACAGGAGCACGAGGTCTTTCTACACTCTGTGTCAGCCTCCTGACCGGCCGTGTCCCAGAGCATCAGCCGCACCGGGTCATCGTACACCCTGAAACAGGAGCACGGGATCTTTCTACACTCTGTGTCAGCCTCCTGACCGGCTGTGTCCCAGAGCATCAGCCGCACCGAGTCATCGTACACCCTGAAACAGGCGCACGGGATCTTTCTACACTATGTGTCAGGAACACAAGTCATGTGCACTTTATATCAGGAACACAGGGAAGTTGCACGCTTCGCAGCAGGGACACGAGGTCAATGTGTATTCTGCAACAATTACATTAAGTATTCGGATGTCCAGCGAGGCAGGCAGAGAATGATATCACACCATGCAACAGGAACACGCAGTTTTTCCCTGCAACATGGACATCGGGTCATTACACACTACGCATCAGAGGCCGGAAAAATGGAGTCTTTCTACACCGTGCAACAGGAGACCAGCGTTATTTTGCACTCTGTGGCATAAGGAGAGGGTAGTTTCACACCCGCGAAAGGAGTACTGGGTCAGTGTGCACCTAGCGATAGAGGCGTTGTCGCTGTCCATTCCACACATTATGAGTCAGGTCATCGCACACCCCACAGCGTGCGTGGTGACTAAGGCCCCCATGCACGAGAATACTGAAGGCATGGCTGGCCTTCCGAGCTGCACAGGTCAGAAGGGAAACACTGTGAACATGTCTCTTGCTATAAATATGGGAAGAAATCGGATCGTGGCCCATTACATCAAGTTTCATTAGAAAGGTAGATCCATCGTAATCAATTAAAAGCTCTCGCGCTCTCTTAAAAAACATCTGCACTGTCATCGCACTGAAATCCCTGAGACTTAAACACTCCTCTTACAATTTAACGCACCATCGGTAGCCTATTACTGACGATGTTTGACTTGCCTTTGTCGTTAGGCTGTTTTTATGGGAGAAATCCCCACCGGCATCGTGACCGACCCCACGTTTGTTTCATGCGGCGAGCAGTCGTGACCAGGCAGTTAACAGTTACGATTAAGCAGCCCCCATGTTTTCAAAGCCTGGTGACCCTGCGATACCCTCCATCAAATATTTTGTCTGATCACTTCCCTGGCTGTCGATGTTCTGTTCGTGCCGTCAGTTTTATGCACTAAATTGCGTCGTTAAATAGCCTGTTTGCCCAACCAGTTTGGAAAGTACACAGCATGCGGTGTTTTCAAATCGATAAGGCAAACGGATCATGAACACAAGTCAAAAGACCAGATTTCCCATGGTCTACAGCATCTGATTGCACATATCGCCGGCATTGCAAAGGCTTCTCATCCCTGCTGAACAGTGCTACTTGCAAAATAGAGGTGATTTCCTCCCACTGTGAGGATAGCTTATAAAGGAACACAAATTGAGCATTTCAAAGTTTCTGTTATGCTACTTTCCTTCCTCCTGTTTTTGTCTAAATTTACATACGTGAGAAGTGGTATGATGGACATCTACCCGCCACTGAGCGAAAGCATGCTTGCAGATTCAGTTGACAATCACGGGTCGTCACTAAAATCTCTGATTATCACCGAGAAATCGGTGACATGCACCGTCCTGTAACGCATCGGGCGGATCGGGGCCGATCGCTATGCAGCAGTGACGATGGCCGGACAACACCGAGCCAGCACACAGTGTCGCCGGACGACCGCAGCCATCCATCCGGAACGGGAGGTCAACGCCTGAGACACCTCGCTCTCTAAGTCGGAACGTGCGGCCCATCCACGAACGGCGGCCGGCCACCGGGGTCTGAGGTCGTTTGGCTGGCGACTGAGGCCATTTGACCGGGGACTATGGGTATTTGACCGGAGGCTTAGAGCACTTGGCCGGGGATTAAGAGCAGTTGACCGGGGACTGTGGGCATTTGACCGGAGACTTAGAGCACTTGACCGGGGATTAAGAGCAGTTGACCGGGGACTGAGGGCATTTGACCGGGGACGGGGGTCAGTTGACCAGGGACTGAATACAGTTGACCGGGGACTGAGGGCAGTTGACCGGGGACTAAGAGCATTTAACCGGGGACTCAGGGCAGTTGACCGGGGAATGAGGACATCTGACCGGGGACTGACGGCACTTGACCGAGGACTGAGAGCGTTTGAACGGACCTTCTGCAGAGTTGGTGGAGCCCCTGAGTCCATCGAAATCCAGTGGAGACTATCATATCCACCTGGGAGCCGACAGAAGTCCATCTGGGCCCAGCAGAGTCGGCTCTGAGCCAAACGGGGCCCAGTGAAATCCAGCGAAGTCATCATTAAGCTCACTCAAGCCCAATGAAGCCCAAAAGGGCCAGTCACTGAGGCCACATGAACTCGGTGATGCTCGGCAGTGCCGCCCTGCTCCGACCGCACCGGAGGTCAACGGGACCCCATGGAGCCATCTCTGAGCCGGCCAGGGCCCAGTGGGGCCCAGCAGAGCCACCCCAGAACCCACCGAGCCCAGAACAGTCCACCGGAGCGCGGCGGGACGTCCGCCACCTTGCTGCGGACGGCCGTCCCGCTCGGTCTGGGGGAGCCCGGGCCGGGCCGGCCCAGCGGCGGTGGGACGGCGCGGCGCCAGCGCGGCTGACTGATCGCCGCGCAGCCGGCCGCTCCCGACGCCGACAGCCGCCTTTCACCGGACTGAATGCCGGAATGGCTGTTTGTTTTCCAGCCGGGGAGTGCGATTGATACGGTATAAACGTCGCGGGTCGGCGGCCCGGCGACGGGCGGCCACGGCTTTACGACTGGGGGTCAGGGACAGTTGGACGGAGTATCGACGACGATATCTTCTGAGTCTGCCCTGCGCGTTCGCTGCTGGCTGCGCTGGTCCCGTGCTGTATGTGCCACCGCCGTGGAGAACGGTTTAAGTAGATGCACCTTGAACGACTTCTGGGACGTTCTAGAGCAGATAATTATTTCACGGAATATCCGGTAATCGCAGGCAATAACACACTTGGACTGCATTACCAGCCGTATGGTTTGTTAAGCAGAATGAAAATGACTTCTCCCATCTCTATCAGAATAACGCTTTCTGTGATCACACACCGATGTATACATGTGCTGTTTTTTTCCTTTAAATGTGTGCAAGAAGCCAGGAACCAGTCACGATACCACTAGTTAGCTCGTCCATAAAAACGCCGAAGCTGAATTTTGCACATCACGCTGCGATGCAAAGATTTCACGCCCGGCTCTGGCATGTCCGTAAACATCCGGCGGTTCTCAGCGCCTACATCTGGCATAATCCCAAACATCACACCTTGCTATACTGCGGGGCCGTGTCGATCTTTCGGGGAATGTCATCTCAAGGTCGAGGGACAGGTCGGTCCGCGGCAGCGGTATGTTTACAGTCCGCACAGCAATGTGCAGGAAAGCTGGGTGAGGTTCTTGACCTTACTTTCCTGAGGTAACCAGAACCGGACAATGGGATTTAATGTAAGAGCCGATGAAGGTCATACTGAACTTTTTCCGCTTCCGATTACAAAAGTTCGTTCCTTTCTAACCAGTTCCCTGAGCTCAGAGTCGGAAATTCAAATTCTACATCAATGGAAACGAGAGAAGGCGATTTCAGACGCCGCAGATATGATCAATAGCACGTGCTGACGCGCCGCCACTCATCGCGTGATCATCCACCGGCAGCTACGCATGCCAATGCACTTAGACAATGGCATGGACTTGAGCAGCCGTGTATAGGGGCGACGTGTCCCATCCACACAAGAATCTGAAAGTTTGTCTTCCTGGGATGAAGACATCAGCGATGCGTGGTCGAATATCCAAATCTTTCCGATTCGTGAGTATAGTTTGAACCCTGGGTGGGTCCCTAGACTTTGAGGGATACTATGGTTTTTGACAGATTCTCATCCATCTTTAACAAGCACAAGACAATAATTACTTGTACGAGCTTATCTCTTGGGGAATAGAGATATCAGGTCGGATCAGACATCAAGCTAAATGCATTGTGACGCATCTCCATATCAAACGAGTATATTATGCATCATTTCTGCTTTGATGTGATTCAATTCAACCTTGTCCAACTCATAAATATTTGCTAAACGCTGTCATGAACTCTTCACTAAGTTTCATGGCTGCAATTATTCCCCATGACTTTGATTTCCGAACATCCAGCCTTCAGTCACTGGTGAAGTAATTTTTGAACACACGAGACATGTGATTAGGTTCATGTTTCTCTCGCCTGGGCGTTGCTTATGCGGGTGTGCATAGACTTTTCGCCCGATGTAGGTACTGATGAGCTGGCTTCAATTATTAGCAAGGCACTTAGAAAAGACGACCACAATTAGCCCTGGAATTAATTACGTCCAACCTGGGGCATCTGCTCACGGCATTAAATGATCAATAACACTGGCACATACATGGGGTATTGATCGATAGACGTCCATTTAGCCTCACTTGAGTTGTTTTTTTCCGACACTATTTACAACAACCGCCGACGCAACACTGCAGAAACGAAAGAAACCTCAGTTCTGAAAATCCCCCAGCGCAGGTGCTGAGCACGAGGCACTCACAAAATAGTCCTGGTGCCAGCCTGACTTAAACCGCGCGACTGTCCCGCCAAACCGCGCACCTGTCCCGCCAAACTGCGCGACTGTTCGACCAAACCGTGCGACTGCTCCGACAAAGCGCGCACCTGTCGCGACAAAGCGCGCGCCCTGGCGGGCCGTCGTGGCTGGACGACGGTCCCCGAGACGGTACCTTGACACGCTTCGGCGACCGGGCCGACGGCGGAACGGAAGGCCGGTCACGACGCCTGGCCACGCGCGCACATTCATGTTCCGGGCGTCATCACGAGCCGGGTGTTATCCGGGCAATCGCCGGCGTCGGCTCATTGTCAGTTCCCGGGATGACACCAGTGAGTGCCTGAGCCGAGACGGACGTGCTCACGGGCGGCGCACAGGGATGTTCGGAGGGATGCCTCGCGGCAGAGCGGGACACAATGCGTGCTTCTCGCTCGGGTAACTGCATCTAACTGTTTTGAGAACCGCTTTGCTTGTGACCCTTGGGCAGCATTAGGCGGCTCGGAATGCTTTATGGGTGCTCTTCAAGATGCGGGCGGCGTAAACATACCACGAGCGCTTGACATATGCACCTCAGACTCGTGGCAAGGAGCGTTTAGATGACTTGAACAGTGACCACAAACATACCTCATCAGGAACAGGGACGAATGATGCTTTGGGCTGGCTCATTTGAAACGCTTTACGGAACGAATACGCTCATGGGGATAGATCAGTTGAGATAAGCCTCCCAGAAATGGAAAAGCTCATTTATCCTCCAGAAATTTTCTTCGGAAGGGAACGGGGCCATCCTTGCTGCCATTGTTTGGCGTTAGTTTTCTGTTATCTTCACGTAGCGAGAACATGTCTGCCGAATTCCTATCGCACTCTTGAAACTGAGCATAATTGTGAAAATGTATGACTTCATGCACAGCGTCATCCTCGGACCAAGTACGGTCAGTGAGTACGTAAGCCGATCAAATTCTATACAAGACAGCAGCCTGTTGTCGCTGTGCTTTGTGATTTCATCCCGCATCCCCCAACTGTCGGAATCCTCTTGTTAACAGTGCAGTCAATCCTGCCGGTCACGACCGACTCACGACCGAGTCACGACCGAGTCACGACTCGTATGCACGACCGGCCGGGTGGCACGGCCGTCACGCCGTCTTGTGAATGCCCCACCGCTGGACGCAGCGGAGCGGACTGCTAACAGCCGGGCCACCGGGGCAGGAGTGCGGCGAGCGGTGAACGCTTGCTGGTGGGTGGTTAGCAGTGGAGTACACAGGGATTGTGACCGCGCAGAATCCGTTCGTCTGGCTCTAGCCGTGATGCGTGATGCAGGCCTGACCGAGCATAACGGAGCGTAACGTCCGAGCAATTAGACGACGATGGCCGACTCTAGTGGCACAGCGGGCGTACATCTTCGTTCACATGGCGGAGTGTTCGTGTGCACATGTGTGTTAATATGCGTGTTTTTGTTTTTGACAGCATTGGCCGATTGCCTTCCAGATCGACAAAAACTCGAAACTCTTTCTGACATTAACAATAATATTCCTAGAAACTTAACCGTTCGTCTTTGCAATATTACGCATTCGACGAGCCCTCGAATGCTTTCTGAGACCAAAACACGACCATAGAACAAAATTTCTTTAAAATTGCTGAAACTTAGTTTTCTAGCAAATTGTTATCTATTGTGTGTGTATGGAGCTTTTCAACAAACCATGTATTTTACGAATTAAGCTGACATAAAGCGCGCACCATTGGGGACATGACATCTATATCGCACTACGTGAAAAGGTCATTCTAAAGATCATCTTTCTACTCTGCAACTGCATGTTGGCAATTTCATCTAGTTGGACATCTACTGGCATCCGCCTTGTATTCGAAGAGGAACCAATTGCCAGCTGTCCCTTTTAACAACCCCCCGCTGGTTTTCCTTTGGAATATTTAAAGTACTGGATTTGGGATTTCCAATTTTTGGAACATGGGAGTTTGGGGAACTCCTTAGAGCCGCCTTAGTTAAAAAATTCAGCGCAAGCATGCTAGAGCGGTGATTGCTGAGCGCACAACCACTAAACGTCACTCATCTTAACCATGACACGATTCTGAACTCAAAAAACGAGGACAAGCCCATTACCTGAAACCATGGCACGATCAATGTATGCTTCCACTTTCATCGAGGCCACTTTCTGCATCAAAGTGTGCTGACCGTCAGTGCTATGACAGGGCTGAACTGAAAGCCTCGGAGTCGCTCTGACGAATGCAATTTGTACGTCCCTTCCAGCAGTGATTCGCTGCTGATGACCTCATTAATGGGCGTTGTTCCTAATAAGACCAGTTTTTGTGCAGCGCAAGCCCCATCAAGTACTTGTATCATAAGACAGGCCACGGCTCCAGTCAGATAGGTTGACCGCCAGTCCGCTGTGCACGTTGAGGTCATTTATGTAGCACTGAAAGAGCAGGTGGCAGCCGGACATCCAGATGACATCTTGTCCATGCTCTTGTTAAAAAGCAAAACATTAACCGTTAAGTTTTCCAAGTATTCCGGGGTTCTATACGCCTAACGCTGTGTCCAGCTGTGACAGCTGTGACCAGCTTCTGCCCTGACACCGATTCAGATGCGAATACCATCCATCTTGATTCTGTGCTTGCTGAAGCCGGCTGGCATGTCTGGTAAAACTGACATTACTAAAGCTGGCATTTTGACCGAGAAACTATTTTCCATGCCGACAGCCCCCGCTGGTGTCCGTCGCCACCACCGAAAAACACGTCCCTGACCAGCGGCCGACCTCTGATTGACTTCACACCGGTGTCCTCCGGCGGTCGGTAATTTGTCTCACAACCCCGAGTCGCACGCACTCGGACAACAACGCTTCTTTAATCGGCCGATTAAAAAACGACGGTCTTAGGCGGGGTTTTCTCAACGCCACCTCCTAATGAAAGCAGACTTCCACGGTCGCGGCACAAGGGCGGACCCCATCACCGCAACGGCCGGCGGCGGCTGCAACGGACACCGCCCGCGTACAGGCGTGCCCGGCTCAGCACGCATGTCACGAGCACCAGCCATTTGTCAAAGGTGGACTGCTGGTGGGGACACGGAAGTCACCGCCACCGGTGGGCGACAGAACGCCTGTGTTCATTCATTCACGTCAAATCACGACAATGGGCGCTTTTTATCGGAGTGCAAAGCAGTGCACAGTTTCATTCAGTCACCAGGCGAAACCGCGCGCTAGCGACCGACCACCAGTTACTCCGTACCGCTGCTTTCCGGCAACGCTACTCACTCGATCATGCGCTCCAGGAAGTCGACTCCGATGGTTTTCTTGTACTCCTTGGTGAAGGTACCGCGGCAGTAGCGCTGGATCATACTGGACTTGCCAACAGCGCCATTGCCGACGATCACCACCTGGCGGCGACCCGAGAAGCCATTATTACCCAGATGTGACACAACACCAGCCTTTGCCACTTCCTGGTGGGGGCGCATGAAACCGACTATGTGCGCTTGCCGATGGCTTAACGCACTCACCAGCACAAGGGCCGTTGATATGAAGAAAACGAAACACATGACAGCACATTGTCAAACAAACTATCCCCACCCGGCAGTGGTATACCAAACCAACTATCCACGATTGGTAAAGCCACGAAAACCAACTACCGACACCTGTCGGCGACACGAGAAATCAACCACCTCCACCTGGCGTCTACGCGACAAACTAACCACAGGAGCACCGCCGACACCACTCGGCCGCGCCCGGACGGCGCTCACGCTAGCGGCGATGCATGTGGCGGCCCCATCAGCACGCGGGTGATGGGAGCGGCCTGCGTGCGACGGCCTGGCATGCACGGCCATCGACCCAGGTCGAAGGTCAGGCCAGGCGGGCCGACACAATCGTCTCAGGCCGGGCTACCGCTATGCGAAAGCAGAGCTAATTGCCGAGTTGGACACAGTGGTTACGGCCACGCCAAGCGAATGCATGCGTTCCGGCATCGAAAATGACAGAGCGAATCCAAGATTTGAACCTATTATTGAGGCTAATCTGGCCTTGATCTGGAAGACAGCGAAGGGGCATACATACCAATTGTATGAAGGTGTTCAGCCGCTTTTTACATGGACTGGTCATCCTAAGTACCAAATGACCCACTTTTCTACCGTTGTTTTTAAACCCATGTATATCCAAGATCCGAGTCACAAGTCAGGCTTGACGTAACCAAGAAATGTCCTGAGCTCCTTTTTTGTTTCGGCAATGTGAGTTGGGAGTTATTCTGCTGGCAATAATCTACTCAAAATATGTCAGGAGCTGTTGCTTTTTTGGCAATGCCATCAAGCAAGCATTGGTTACATTCGTAATACTCCGCATTTCAAGTTGCGCTCATGGTCGCTCGTGACCATGAGTCTAATGGGCAGTGGGCAACCGTTACAATTTTCTCCTTTAATTTACAAAAAATGTTGTTAAGTTAAACAGTTCTCCCTTTAATCCCTCCGAAATTCGTACAAAGACTCATGCGAGATCGTAGGCTTTAATGACGAGTTTTAATTTGCGTGGAACACAGTGGGTGTCATGAAAACATGTTCGGATGTTTGATGTCACTTTAAGTTCCGCGTCATGTTATAGCAGATCAGCTCCACAAGGTAAGACGGAACAAGTCGGGTTCCCGGATATACACACTGAACAGACAGTGTTGCTCGTTTAAAGACGGGATAACAAGGCTCTCCAACCACACGTTTATCTAACACAACGCCTCAAATCAGGAAAACAGACAAAAGTGCCATCACACGGTCCTTACAATGTCACAATGCCTCGCAGTCGTTCCACATCATTCGACGTCGTTATGCTTTGAAGATGCCATCAACGGATTCGTTTCAGTTGACTTCAAGGATGGCTGACACCGACCATGAATAAGCCGTTCTTCACGCTCGAATCGCACCGCCTTCGTCGTGAGTAATTGATACCGCACGATACAGCGCTGCAGGACGGATGAATGATGGTCCGTTCTGATAAATATCTCGACTCCGTGATCCGGAAAATCGTCCCGGCTAACACGTGTTTTTCTACAATTAGCCGACACGGCGCGGTCGCCCTGGGCGGTGGGACGCCTCGCTGGCGCCTGGCGCTCGGTCTCAGAGCATATGGCAGCTGTCGGGCTGGATTTGGCAGCCGGGCGGCAGGGGTCGCTGACACTGGGCCGCGCCGGCTGGCCGCCGCGGGCGAGGCGGGGAATTAGCACCCGTCCTTGCCTGAGCTGGGTGTAACAGCTCGGTACGCGGGCACACGGAGCAGGTAGCGGCCGCTGGGTAAGGGATGGGAAAGGTCACAGCGACGCGGAAGGTAAGTGGTGCTGCCTGCAATGTAAATACGAGTGCCACTTATACTGAATATAAGCTCACGGTAACGCTAAATTTAAGCTGAATTCTACCTCATGCACATGACGGTACGGGTACGAGGCGTGCTTAGGGCAACAGCTGGTAGCCGCGCGCCTTAGGATGAAAACAAACAATGAAAGCCCGTACACTTCCTCCTTCGTTTGCGGTCTTTGTTTGGTAAACCACCAAATCGAGGCGCAATGTGGATAGCAAACATGTCACGCTTCCTGTGGGTTTCATATGCCGTACCGCAGGATGTGGCTCACGTGTGAATGTGAAAATGAAACCCGACCAGGGTTTTAAGCTGCGAGCGCCCATGGCGAAGTCCATTTTGGAGAAAGCAGTTGGTTGAAACAGGTCAAGCCAGTTGAACGTGAGCGTCCTATTTTTTTTCCGTGTTCAAGAGCGGTGACAAGCGTCGCTGGAATCTTAATAGAATCAGTACACCCCAAGTTATTTCGCCCTCCCCTTAGCACTTGCTGGTCAGAAGGCAGGCTAGATTGAATTTGTGGGAATCGTGGACCACAACTGCTACCAAATAATGGGCGGATATTATGCGAGTCACCAAACAAACCACAACAAACGTGGATACGAACTGCCCACAAGGCAACACCCGCATGATTCCAGAACTGTCCGCGAGGTAACACCGGCACATATCCGGAACGGCCACAAGGCAACACCAGCACAACTCCGGAACTGTCAACAAGGCAACGCACTTCTGACGCCTTCTGAATGTGTACAGCAGTTTTCAAATTTTCACCTGTTCATTGCATTTTCTGCATGAAGAAGAAAGGCATGAAAGCATGCTATGTGGCAATGGATCACAGCTCCGTTGGGGTTACGCCCCTGGTAAGATAGAAACAGCGTTGTCCCCTTTCCCAACAATCTCTGCCGACCGGTCCAAACCTCAGCCTTTGGTACGACCGCCTGGGCAGCTACCCGACCAACAACCGCTCCCCATGCCACATCTCCCCTCACTCGTCCGTCCGTCTCTCAGCGGGCTCCGTCCCACCCCTCGGCGACCGGCGCCGACGGCCGGGTTCAAGAACCCCATGAGGGCCGCCCACCAGGCGGCGGCCGCAGCCTCTCGACAGGCGTGATAGCCGGGATCAACGAACGCCGGCGCTGCCGCGCTGCATTGTTGCAGAGGGTGACGCCGCCGCCGGCTGCACGCAGCCAGTCAGCCGGAACGGGCGACCCGGCGCGCGCGCGCGGAAGAGCGCCGGCGCCGGGCCGGAGCGCTGACCGCTCCCGCTCGCGCCGCCACCTGACCCCAGGTATGGGTACTCGGTACCGAGGCGGTGCTGGCACGCCTCGTGATGCCGGCCGCGCGGCTCGGTCGCCGCGGGAGTTGTGGTCCGTGTTTCCCAGGATGACAGGCTCACACTGTCCGAGTCCACGGGGTTCTAACGGGTGCCTCCGAACGAGACTCGTTTCGTCCGTGACGGAACTGCCTGGCGTTGTCAGAGCTGGCGAATGTGTACAGTTTGCTGATGTCTCATGTAGGTGGTTCATGCTTTACCCAAAGGCAGATGAGCTAGCTGTCGCATCTGAATCGTTGACAACGGAGGCCTCGGAATGAGATCGTCGAGAATGACAAGGACGCGTACGTTTTTCGTCAATGAAATACGTCCAAACGCGAACATATCTGAAAGTTTCGGCCTCAGTTAAGATCTATGGCAAGTGCACAGCTTCACGTCCACCTTTGTCATAAGAGGCCGTACCGTCGGCTGCCTTGAACAAGCCTGCAATCACCGTTTATCAGTCCGGGCGAGGGCGCCGCCTCGTAGGAGCACACTAATTAGTTTATGTGATGGTACTGCAGGCGCCGCCCCCGCCCGAAGCCCACCTGAAGCATCGCATTCTCACCCCATCACCACGGAGGAGCTGACGTGGAGAGAGAGAGAGAGAGAGAGAGAGAGAGAGAGAGAGAGAGAGAGAGAGAGAGAGAGAGAGAGAGAGGAGAGATAGAGAGAGAGAGAGAGAGAGAGAGAGAGAGAGAGCGAGAGAGAGAGAGAGAGAGAGAGAGGGAGAGAGGGGAGGAGAGGAGAGGGAGAGGGAGAGAGGGAGAGGGAGGAGAGGGAGAGGGAGAGGAGAGGGAGAGTGAGAGGGAGAGGGAGAGGGAGAGGGAGAGGGAGAGGGAGAGGGAGAGGGAGAGGGAGAGGGAGGAGAGGAGATGGAGAGAGGGCTTGTCGGCGACCGTCTAATTATTGCGCGATCATGCTCGTTAATACCGCGCTT
This sequence comes from Pollicipes pollicipes, assembly GCF_011947565.3. NCBI lineage: Eukaryota > Metazoa > Arthropoda > Thecostraca > Pollicipedomorpha > Pollicipedidae > Pollicipes > Pollicipes pollicipes. The sequence goes on from NW_023596818.1 coordinate 16,054,341, forward strand.
AGTTCAGCGTGAAGCCGGAGGACGAGAGCGTGAGAGAAGGCTCTCGGTCCGGGTGCGGTGTGTACGCTGAGCACGCGCGATGGCCGCAGGCTGGTGCCGTGGAAAACCTTCCAGGCCACTTAGCCGGCGGGGTGCAGGTGTCTGCGCTCGGCGCAGAGCTCGGCTGCTCGGCTGCTCTGGCGACCCAGCTCGGCTGCGCCCAGCTGGGTCTCAGCAGTGCTGGACAGAGCCTCTTAATACCGTGCACTCGATGATACAGTCCAGTGCATATATGGTCCCAGGGCGGCGGTACGCTTCGAGTCTCCAGTGCGAACCACCTGATGATCGTGCGAAGTAGAGAGGACGGGCGGCAGCTCTGACAAAAGGCGGCCGCAGCGCTGGACTATCAAAGTCAAGACCGCGTGACCAACGGTTCAGCCATCAAAATAAATGATCGCCATTAAAAGCTCATGCGACAAATGGTAACGACCTGCGGCGGTTTTAGAAACCCCTGAAGATAATTTACCGCTGCCCCAGCTCCTTTCAAGACACATTAGTCGCGCAGGGGCATCGAAACAATGGCATTCCTATCGCATGCAAGAACAATGAACGCACCCATCCCGCGGCGCCCAGCAAGGTCCTTGAGCAGCCCTTATTCAGACTGCGTCTCCTTGGCAGGCTCCGGTCTGCCGCAAAACCGTGCTACACGTGTGCGCCGCGGGGCCGGGCCCGGCGGCCGGTCCTGCTCGCCGCCGACCCGTGCTTCTGCCGTGATTTACGACCCCGAGCGCAGACCTGGGTCACGCAAGGGTGATGCGCAGTGCCCACTCCTCGTGACGTCAGAGGGGCGGCGTCCACCGGGCTGGGGCCGGCGGGCGTCGGTCGGGAGACGCCGCCCTCCGCCCAGCAGCTGGCTTACGAGACTCGTTGCGTCCAACAGCCCGCTTTACGAGGCTTGTTTGCCGGACGCAGCGCGTTGGCGGCGGCGCAACACGCGGGGCATCGCCCGCTCAGAGCCGGGCAGAACAGGCGCCCGGCCGACAGATGGCCGGCCGGCTCTAATCCGTGTCAAATTCGCCTCGCTCTCCGTTTGATCGGCGCTTGTGGCGCATCTGTGGGCCGGTATCGGCCCCAGCTGTCGGGGCGCGCCGCCGGTGATGAACGAGACGGAACACAGCCCGGCGCAGACGGGACGATCGCGGCGCAGGCGGGCGACCGCGCCGCCGGCCGCGGCGCGCTCGTGACGGCAAACCGGCCGGCCGCGGCGACGGAGCCGGTTCTGGGGCGACCGCGTCGCGGACTCAAGGCTACGCCAACCGCGGCGGCGGCGGCGGCTCTGGCGCTCTATCCGCCATCCCGGTGCGCCAACAAGACGGCGGAACAGCACGTGCGGTATGATGGCCTCTTCAGGGCGGCCGAGAGTGCAGTAAACGAAGCGGCAAGGGCCTTGACCCAGCGCTTGTCTATGCCCATCAGTCATGAGCCCTATCTGCACGCTTGCTGCTGGGTTTACTGATGTTGGCAGCCAGCGCTAGGCGTTTACGTCTTAGATAGTACCACATAAATGGGCGGGTAAGTGCTCGTGCACTTCGCACGCAGCAAATCAACCCGCTGTAACATGAGAGTCATAGAGCACACATCGAGTGATTCTCAGGGTCCCACCCAGCACTAAATCCCCTGGGTAGTTCCCGCTCATGGGCCTGTTGCACGACTGCGTTCCACGGCGCTCCTGCTCTCCTGACTGCCCTGTTCGCCCGCCATATCAGATGATCTAGACCCGCCTCCGCCCGGGCAATCACTCGACGGCGGGCCGCGCCCACCCCAGTTACCTCGCGCCGCGGTTCCGGCGGCGCGCTGTAATGGAAAACGCCGCGTGGCGCCCCGGTCTCCAGCGAGGCGCTGCGCTACCTCGGAGCCGCTCATGTCGACAGGTCAACAGCACCGTTCGCAGACAGGTCAGGTCGCTGGTGAGGTCACGCTGTCGGCTTCACTCCATGGCTGGCGTGGTGAGAGGGCGGGAACAGCTCATATCGCCGCAGATTTTCGCCTCGCCGCCGCTTGCTTCCCTGCATCGAGTTTGCACCGGCAAAGCGTACAATTTCGAAATCGGGTTCGATGATCAGAACAGAGAAACCCAAAATCATTGCGATGAGTCGGCGTCATCCAGGCCATCCTGACAAATCTGCCTCAATTTCGCCCAGGACGCGCAGAGTCTGGAGGAGAGTGCCTACTTCTGTCCTGCCCGCCGGTCAGGAGCACAGCCCTGGCGCACATTCGTCCGGCGAGGAAGGCCACCCGGGCTGACGCAGTCATCCGAGTCCTCCAGTCATGTCACTCAAGAGTCGAGGAAGCCGAGGAAGTCGAGTGCGGTCGACCCTCCAGGCGCACCATATAGAGCAACGGAGGACTGCGAGCATGTCAGGAATGTCGGCCCTCAGCAACGGCCGGCACGTGACAAACGGGTGTGGCTGACCGCTGGCAGGCAGGGGTGGCCAACCTCTCGCGGGCAGGGGGGCCGTGGGCAGGAGTGGCCGACCATTTGTGGGCAGGATGGCGGTGGTCAGTGATGGCCGACTGATGGGCAGGGGTGTTCTTTTTCCAGCGGTACGAGATAACTGACAACAAATGGTCAGGGGTAACCAACCACCCGCGGGCAAATGCCACGAACCACCATCGGGTAGGGGTAACCAACCTGCAGATAATCGGAACAACGAACAAAAGGCAACGGGTTAGTACCGGCCGCCGGGTGGCGGGTTCGCCGGCGGGCAGGCTAACTGGCCATCGGGCGGCGTGGCGACCGGCCAGGGGTGACCGACCGCCACCGGGCTTTGTTCGGCCGCTATCGGGCGGCGGCATCAGTCCACGCCACCCTGTCACGCTCGCCCGCTCCCTTTGTCCCGGTCCCTCCGGTCTGACGGCCGAGATGGAGACGTGGTCTGGGGCGGGCCTCCCTGGAGACACCGGCGGTGGAGGTAGACGTGGCGCTGAGCGGCACGCTCTGCGACGAGCGGACCGCCGAAGAGCAGCGAACGCGAAGAAGAGTTCGCCATTACAAGCTGGTTTATGCACGATTGTGCAAGGCGGGAGAAAGGCCGGGAGTGATCGCCTTCGGCAGAAAAACGCGACCGGTTTCGGCACAGATCAGGCGCGTGTATCTTTCAGGAAGGCCTATGTAATCCACTCGCTCGTTCATGCCGGGCGTATGCCGCCTTATGTTGTCGGGTGTGCTCACCGCTGACAGAGGCGCGCTGACATGGATGACTGTACGCATGGCCGTGTGACAACATAGCCCTATGCCAGTTGACCAATGAACACTTTTGCAGGGACGTAGCCAAGACGACCACGGTGACCAGCCCCCCCCCCCCCCCTCCCGGTGCTGCGCGAACGAAGAGGGTCTACACTGAATGCTAGACGATTTCGTACGAATCTACTTTAAAATCGCGGGAGTTCGGAGACAAATTTGACGATTGGCTCCTCACCGGACGAAAATTGCAAAGTGCCACAATTAATGAGCACATTCAGCTGAACAAGCACAGCCCGGAACACGTCAAACTGCACGGTTCAAAAACGCAAACCTCTGTCTGCTCGTGCCGGGGCCAGACAGGCAGTACAACACCGAGTGGCTTTGAGCCGGCTGGCTGGCGGCTGGCTGGGCTGTCCGATCAGACGCGTCTCATTTCATCAGAGGCGTGTCCTACCGGCCGACGTGTGCCCCGCCCAACGCCCAAAACACTTCCTCAGATCGGCTGACAGCATTATTTCTGAAAACGTGCTGGGAGAGGGCTGGGGCGCCTCGGACAGACGAGAAATTACACAGCTCACTGGTTTTGGCGTTCGGAGCAATCCATCAGTGGGTCTATCTCCGAGGGAATTGAATCTGGATCACGGCAAGATTGGAACATCTTTCAGATCAACTACGTTTGAAAACCAAATGGTTTGAGCGCAGTGATGACGACACTGGCGACTAAAATTCGTTTTTGTGAATCGCGGAAAACTTATGTTTTCCAATCGGCTACAATCTTACGCTTATGTAAGTACGATTGTTGTGGTGGCAGCGTGGCAGTGAACTTTGTTCAATATTTCCATTCTAGTGAAGGAAAGTCGATGTCGTGTCTGCTACAAAAAAGAGCAAAAATGTTCAAGAGACATGCACCCTCGTCAATATTACCACTGCTGACGCGGCTACGTACCAACCAACAGTCGATATACTCCAAATGGCAAGACGAGGCCAGTTTATTACCACGGCACTCAACAGCCGCTTTGCTATTCAATTTCGTTGCTTCCTCATAAGGCGACGTTAAACTTTCCCATAAATTTATAACCGGTGCATACGCTTATGGATGAAGTGAACACTTTCCCGCGGAATCCCATGTATCATCATTAGTGCCACACTCGCTGGATAAAAGCGAGCGCTGGCGACCGGTACTCCATCTTCCTGTGTCGGTTCTGGGTCGGTTTTCTCCTGCCCCTCCCCTCCCTGACCTCCCGATCTAGCTTTAGTGAAACATGTCGACAGGAAAATTGTGCACATGACCGGATTTGACGCGGCACTGCTGGCAAAACCCAATTAATATCACTTCGCTGCCGCTATCATAGGCGCTGGAGCCATCGAAGGATGTGGCTTCCTTCACTTTTCTTTCCTACACGATTGGAATGAAAGCATCTAGTATCGATCAACCGGTTCCTATGGTGCTTATGATGGTGGTGCGAATAGTGCCAACAGGAAAAAATGAGAAGCAGGTGGTGGTTTGGTAAAGTATGAACAGCAATTATAATAATGTATCAGAAAAATGACTAAAAGCTTTCCCTTTCCGTCTGTATCGCCACCCACCACATATTCAATCACTTTTGCAAACTGCCGAACATTACGTCCTCAGCGCCAAAAACCACTCTAAGCGTGATGATGTGACAATACGTTAGTGAACAGCTTGAGTGCATTTATTCAGCTTCACAACACAGCGGCATATCTGGTGAAATGACGGTCCATTGTAGTCATCGTTATTGTTACCCAGCATTGTCATGTCATTTCAGTTGACACTGTCAGTTCCCTGTCCCAATGGAGCGATGTCAGCAAGAGTAGCCAGCGGGGGCCGCCCGCTTTTGACCTGCCCGCCGTGCATGAGCCCTCGCGGCCTCAGCACGCTCACCTTCACAGCCACCTCCAGCTCGTCGTCCCTCATCTTGGGGCGCCTGCTGTCCGGCAGAGGCAGGCTTCACTCGACGACGGCCGGCGCTTCGCCCATGCCCGCCGCTGGAAGAGAACATGGCGCGTCACGTGGGGTCGGTGACCCGGGGTCCAGGTCAGACGGCCAGGCCTCCGACACCATGTCGGCCGGCTATGGAAAGAGGATGGCAGCCGGCGTATTGTTAAAAGACAGGCCGCGACCTGGCGCAGGCCGGTCGGAGGAGTGCGCGGTCGCGGAGAGAGCAACGGGAAGAGCGGGCAGAGCAGAGAGGCAGCGGTAGGTCAAACCGCAACGTAAGCGGTTTAGACAGCCAAACGATAGCCTGATAAGTATAAACACTGCCGTATTTAGGCCAGTTTGGTGGTGCGTAATGCGGGACACTGAGAAACAAAACTCCTCTCGGCTTATGCAGCATGCGTTTGAAGTCACCGCCGTGGCGTAGCGTTTGCGTGGTGTCACGATGTTATACATCACTTGTCACCGTCCCGTCATGCGCGCGGCTGTCTGTGCCTTAGATGTGCTTGTTATTCTCAGGACTCTTCTTGCGTTTCCGTATACATTATTCAACGCGTTAAATATTCAAGTCACTTGAATAACAAGGCATGTGTTAAAATCCGTGAATGGAAAATGAATAGCACCGCCGACAAGCGGGATTCATATATGGACGAGGCGGAAACATACTCAAGAGACGAGGCGGACACTCCATTGTTTCTGCGTCACTGGGAAACCGGCATAAAGTGTGCTTTTCCATTCCTCACTCCTGTCGCCAATACCGTGACAGCACGACCCTTACAGCGGCTTCGAGGTGTCACGGGCCGC
>NW_023596818.1:16060424-16143885 GCF_011947565.3 Pollicipes pollicipes
CAGGCTGTTCCTAAACTGTGGTCTCAGCGCCCAGGCTGTACCTGAAACTGTGGTCTCAGCGCCCAGGCTGTTCCTGAAACTGTGGTCTCAGCGCCCAGGCTGTTCCTGAAACTGTGGTCCCAGCGCCCAAGCTGTTCCTGAAACTGTGGTCTCAGCGCCCAGGCTGTTCCTGAAGCTGTGGTCTCAGCGCCCAGGCTGTTCCTGAAACTGTGGTCTCAGCATTTCGCAATGCATATGAACGAAATTAATCGTCTCGTTCTGCAACCCATGAACGCCTTGGCTATGAATTGAGCTGAAGGATAACGAGCGCATTTGACTGCCGGCTACTCAGTTTCAAAACCTGCACTTGGCACTCTGGCTGGCTTAGCACCATTTAAACATTTTGACAACCTTGGACTTAATCCGTGACTAATTTGCATTCCCTGACATTCTTGCACCCGATAGTGGTTCTCAATCACGGCACTGGCTATGGTCGCATTATACGCACATTTACATTTCCTTTAGAAGAATATTTACGGTTCGATCCGATGAAGCCTCGTGGACTGCCCATCGGCCAATGCTTCCAAAAAATACCATACGAGTAAATACGAGCAAAATACCAGAAAAAAGAAAGTCCGAGACATGCTCCTCCTTTTCCCGACCTAGATTCGTTTTAAGAGACTTTATCGTGGCCAAGTGTACAGGGGCAGAACATGAGCCATGATGAATGGGAGCAACCAAGACCATCTAAAAACAAAACAAAAAATCGTTTTATGTTTGAAACCGGCTTGCATATATCGACTTATGTGTCATAGCCCATCGGACAGTAACGTAGACGCACTAGTACGGTTGGTGACATTAAGCGAATCACTTCTTACATATCCTTCACACAACATCGGGCAACAGCTGCGACTGTTGACTGATTAACGCAGCCGGAACGACAAATTACCACGGCCAGCAAAGCGTCTAAGAACTGACCAACGTGCGACAAACATGTGGGATTCGCGTCCAGAAACGTTTCAAATTCCGATTAAAATATATCTGCAATCAATCAAATTCGTGTCGAAGTTCGTGCTGGGACAAAACAGATACGTCCGCCGACCCTGTCTGACGACAGGATGGGTAACTGTCCACCCTGTCCATCCGGTGTGATGCCTGTCCTGGTCCAATGTCATTACAGCTAACTCCCAGCACTGGTCAACCTGATGCTTGCAACACTGAATCGATTTTCTCATGCAAATTGCACTGGAAGGCTCAACCAGCACGAGCACATCGAAAACACTCAGGAATTCGTGGACACTGCAAACAAGCCATTCGAGCCCACCGCTGCCGACCCTTCCTCAAAGCCGCCCGGGCAGGGCACGTCAGTGCCATGCCCGGGGCGAGGGCGTGGCGGCACGGCTGGCGCCGCTCTGGGAGTCGCCCGCAGGTGCTCGTCCCACCAAAGTGGCTGTATCGGCCGGCACGGATAGGGTGGCGGCGCGCCCCTGCACGCGCCGCGTATTGACCTTTACCGACGGGCAGCCGGACGGACGGACGGCTGCGAGGCAAGCGATGCGGGCCAGTCGCGCCGCCCAGGGGTCGCCACGCGCCGCGGCTGGACCGTGCTCCGCTGCGGTCATTTAGAACGCGGCGGCGGAAAGAAAATGATGATCAGCGGGGACAGGCGGATCGACGGCAGCTGCGGCGTTCCCGGCGCGGTTCCGGATGTTCCCACCAATCCGTGGCATCCATACAACCGCCGCCGTGTGTAACGCGGGTGATGTGAAAAGGATGGTTCTCCTTCTCTTTTCTCCTTCTTTCTTGGAAACGAACGTATTCCAAACCGTTTGTACGGGTGGCTTCGGAGTCAGAGCAGCTGCTAAGCAAAACTTTTTGCTACAGTATGAGCCAGTGTGACAGTCACATCGGCAGAAGGTGCCATGGACATCGAAATGTACTCGCCGAAACCGTAAAGAACATGGAAATCTGCGGAAATTACACCACCTATAAATGGAAGGCAAACATAACGAATATTGTTCACACATGGACGTGTGAAATCGTCCCAAGATGTGTAATTTTCCAACGAAAATCTTGACTTTGAACATGCTGTACTGAGCCCACCACTCGAGTCGAGCTGCACAGGTCAACAGACAGTCTCCTTTAAGGCCTTTCGCCGGACAAGACATCGAACGTTTGCGTGCCGCGCAAGGATACGGCATGGCTGCCCTGGGCCAGGGTCGACCTTCGTTTGCCAGTTCCAAGCTGACGTTTCCATGTCGGTCTGGCCAAACATGTGCTCGCTCCGGGAGTCGAACCCAGTGCCGCAGGATGACAGATGCGGGACATTTTCTCCAGACCAAGGAAGCGGCCTCACTGAATCATTTGTGATTTGTATATATATATATATATATATATATATATATATATATATATATATATTAGTCTACTATTTGTCAGGTACGCTTCATCGACGTCTAGGCGCACAACTATGACAGTGTTTAAGCTGACTGGTGGGTGAAGCTCACAACTGATCTCGCCTATCAATTGTTGTCTGGAGGTGCTGTGACGTAAGCTAGCGTCAAACGGCAGGCTTACGATCCGCCATATAAGATCGACCGAACACATGTGGACAAAACCGTAGAGCGTAGCAACAGGAAGCTAGCTCCTCATTCTTCAGGCCTTACAACGACACTCCTGTCATAGCAAACAAGATTCCCTTCACAACTGCGCCTCGCCACCTGTGCACTGCCGTGAAATAGTTGCAGGTGTGGTGTCACCTCTTTGTGGCTCAGGGGTGGGGAGGAGGTGCAAGCCTCTTCCGAAGGACGATGACGCTATGACCTGGTTCTTGCATGCATGTCGAGCTACGTCATCGTCAATACAACAATACCTTGAAGTGTCATGTGCGTTCGGTCTGTCATGGCAAAATGCAATTTACATTTTAAAGAATACAGAATGAGAGATTTTGCGTCACAGCTACCTGTGCATCCGGAATTCCCTGTGTACGGTCTCCAGCGATCTGCTTTAAATCAGTTTATTTCTTAAAACTACTGGAGCAGTCAGATCGCGTTACGACAGATCACCGGATTTTGTGTAATGCAATTTTTTACGATCGTGGCGGTCCCGCTCCGAGAATCTCACCATCCTGTCCTAGACTGGTCGTGCATGTTCAGTGCACTGAGTGTGGCCGTGTCCGCTTAAAGCAATAATGCAAGCATAAATTATCGTGGCATGTTACTTTTGCTCAAATGATCTGTTTATACGAAATGAAATATTAGAACTTCTCAGCCTTATGAGAAAATAATGTACTGTTATACTTCTGGGCGAAACTAAAGAGATATTGTTCATATCATATAACATACCACCAAACACATGTTCATGTTAATCAACCAGCCAATGTGCGCGTATATGTGCTTTTATGCACCAGAGCATACTTGTCCAGGTGCATGTTGAAGTATGATTCGGACACTGCACATGTTTGTTTGCTATAAATCACACTATAAGTCTTTGCTGAGAATTTGGCAAGCATCACGTACCCAGCTACATGCTCGTTTGAATCCCAGGGAAAAGCAAACTATTACCGTGACGGCTTGCCCAGAATGAGCGAAAACAAAACACAAATATTGCATTTCGCACATGACCAACCTCGGTTGCAGTACTGGCGGGCTGCCAGTCGCGGTTCTTGGCACTGGCTAATTTCAAGCATACATTCGTCCCGAGCTTCGTAACACCACTATGAACCCCACCAACCACTACCAACCACGGATCTCTTACCAGACACCTTTTGATATGTCCTCTTCTCTTCACTAATTGGTTAATTCCACTTTATTAGCGGAAGTGACGCGGCTTTGCGACTTTAGGCTTCTGAAATCACTGTTAATCCTCTTGGCCGCGGCAGGACAGGGGGGCCCTCGTTTTTTATCCATGGGCGACCGCGCAGGCAAAAAAGCTGGCATGAGCCTCTCCTTCAGCCGTGGACAGCTGGCAGCCTATCTTTGGTCTCCGAGCGCCTCACCCGTCACATTTCGCACTGCGCAGGCGCGTCGCAACCGCGAAAGCATTAATGCTTCAGTTGACCGGTGGCGATTATTGTTGGAAATATTTCGTAATTATATGCGACTTGACGGTGACAGCATAAAAGCTGTGGGCACATGAAGATTATCATGGTATGAGGTCGTGAGATCAAATCTTGAGAGCTAAATGGACGGTCCAAACTGAGGGACAACTAAAACTCCGATGAAATTAGATGGAATCAAAGACACAGATCAGATAATGTGGCGTTGTGAAACCTGCTGTTCAACCAAACCACCAACGAGTCAAACCGCCACAGTAACCAACGCCTCAAAACTTGGATATGTTTTAGAGTCTTAGCCGATAGGAGCCGGGCATAAGATCGTGCGGAGATCGCATAACACCAAACCGAATCCGACGCAGCAATCGTCTTACAGCCTCGACCGTGTCTCGCCCGGGCCATGCCCCTCCCCTCACCACCTCCCCGCCCCCACCCCATCCAGGCCGGCCGCCGGGCACAGCGTCTGCTGGAGGCTGCCAGCCCTGCGTCAATACGGGCGTGAGTGGCACGGTCAGCCAGCGCTTTTCGCCCCTCGCGACGCCGGCGCGGACGCACCTGTTCGGGTTCGTTCGGAATCCGACACGTGCGCGGATAGTTCGTTCAATAGCAAATTATGGCCACGGGAGAAAGCGGCGACAGAGATAAATAAAAGAGAGCAGTGGCCATCAGCTGCTGGATCTTCTTGAAAGAGCCTGATAGAGGGAGAATATACAAACAACGACGCCGCGCCGCGCCGAGCGTGAATGCCGTTTAAGGTAGCGCAGCTTGGCCTCCGACTGCAGCACGTTCAATAGCATCATGAATAAGTCATGGCACATGGGGTCTAACGTGCATTACTCAAAGATCATAACAAGAAGGGGTCTTCAATGCAGAAGATGTGGTCAGAATTCTAGCACTGTCCCATGTCGCAAGCGAGAGTATATTTTAATCACGGAAATTTGACTGCGGAGGCGACTGCGGAGATCGAGAAAGGAACAGTTTATGGGTCTTGTCCGCTCTTAAACTAAGGAACATTCTGGATGGAAGGAAATGTCCTGGCTGTTACATATGCCTTGACTTTTCCTTATGTTCAAGTGTATCTGCTTGACATTTCATTCAGCCCGGCCACCCTGTTTTTGAAATTTAATTAGGGTGTTTGAAATCTCAGCATTGTTTCCACAAGACAGGCGAAAGTGTATGATTGTGAAGGTATTTTTAGTGACTGTTGAGGCATTGGATTTCCCCAGTGAACATGTTAAAATATGGCCTGGCAGGCCGCCAATAAACAAAGCACTTCTAAGGAAGTCAGCGAGAATGAACCGGTATCACTCTCAACTTAAAAGATGTTCACAAAACTCAACAAACAAATGATATCACAGTGCCAGCCACAATGAGCCATTTAAAGCATCGCCAACCCTTTTCCGTGATCGATGGTGATGAATCGTGTTTTAGGGTTTCTAAACTTAATGGCTCTAACGAAAGAGCGCAAGGTTCCGTTTAAAGGGGTTTGATCGACATTTATGGCTGAATGGCAATGGCCATTTTTAGCTGTGTTGAGGACCTTCCGGTGTTGTTAACAACTCAAACCTTTTTAAAACCTAAGCTCCCCTAGTCTCCGAACTACACGCCCGCAGAAATGGGGAAAATATATTGGGGAGGGTATTTCAAAGTCACCCCGACGTTCATAACGTTGCCATTCAAATCCTGCGATTACATAAGCCATGCGGCAATCAAGGCCAAGACAAAAATAATTGTCGAGGCGTTCATATCTGGCGTTCCTGAGCGTGATTTTCGGCGATAAACGGCCGTCCATTGGCTCTCAATCAATGTTGTACCAGGTGCGATGACGTAATTAAACCGTGACGCACTGAGGAGCATCTTTACTAACCAGAGAATTGTGCTGTCTAGAACAATTTTTTCCACTTAAAAAGCATACCAGTATCTGTAACTGAGCTTGTTTCATCATATTTGATGCTTGCTTAAATATCTTCAAGCATGAAACATTCCTTTAAATAAGGGGAGCTTTTGTATTCAGATTCTTGGGTAATAATGACCCGTTGCAGCGAAAGTTCCTATAAAAAGCAGCATAACACAAGATCGTATCACAGTTATAATTCCCGTTTTTAAACAATTCTTAGATTATGTGCAAGCTACAGTGACACCACGACTGTTCAGCGATCAGGCAAAAAAAAAACCCGAGGACCTATCAGTGGGGTCTCGCCACAGCCACACCCCAAAAATAAGTGTGCCGTTCCAGACATGGCGCAAAAAGCTGCTCATCTCACATTCACAAGAACAGGATTCTGCGGTTCTCACATTCCCAAGAGCGGGATGCTGCGGCTCTCACATTTCCAAGAACGGGATGCTGCGGCTCTCACATTCCCAAGAACGGAATGCTGCGGCTCTCACATTCTCAAGAACGGGAGGCCGCGACTCTCACATTTCCAAGGAGCTACGGCTCTTGCCTTTCCAAGAACGGCATGCTTCCAATCACGGATTCCACGAGCCTTAATGTAACAAACCTCGTTAAGGGAAATCTCAAGCCGCCAACTCATCGTGGTGGCCACAACAAATGCGATTAAATCGTCAAACGGTGCGTACACAAAATGACCTGCATCTCGCGCTGGGTCACCCGTCGTTCGCCCACGCCACCGACACTCGTGTTGCGGCAGTGGTGGCCGTGCCTGTGTATCGTGCACTTGCGCTGGTATGTCGGCGCGACGGACACCATGTCTGGGACATGCCATCGGTACGTAGGTCACGCGGGACCCGACAGGCGCCAGGGGCGCTACCCGCCACTGACGTGAGAGGGAACAGAGGCAGCCGGTGAGGCCGCGCGCTGCATCAGTGAACTGACGGCACATATTGGCCGAAAACTGCAAACTGCACCAGCGACCTGACGGTACATGTTAGCCGGGGACCGCGCACTGCGTCAGTGATGTGACGGTACATGTTAGCCGGGGACCGCGCACTGCATCAGTGACCTGACGGTTCATGTTAGCCGGGGACCGCGCGCTGCATCAGTGACCTGACGGTTCATGTTAGCCGGGGACCGCGCGCTGCATCAGTGATGTGACGGTTCATGTTAGCCGGGGACCGCGCGCTGCATCAGTGACCTGACGGTTCATGTTAGCCGGGGACCGCGCACTGCATCAGTGATGTGACGGTTCATGTTAGCTGGGGACCGCGCACTGCATCAGCGACCTAACGACACATATTCCGACAGACAACCGCGCATTCCGTCAATGGTCTGATAGCAGCAAAGAGCCTTTCAGCGGACACCAAGGCACCAATATGAAAATGACATTCTGGTTAAGCAAAAACGTAAATATGAGACAATTCCGCTGCCTGGACAGGTGAGGCCGAGCCCTGGGACCTCAAGTTTTCTGCCTCTCTGGGTTCAGCCGCCTATCATGGGGTACAAGGCTCGAACTTTGCGGAATTAACCATCACGCATGTGAGCGCTGTACGAAAAGAAAAGCGCTGGGAGTCCTCAGCTGTCCTTATACTTTAGTCCATGGCAGGCCCCTACAAACAAGCGTGGTATGCCCGCCAGCACATACTGGTTAGAAATTGCGAGGAAGTTAAATGCAACTGTTGGAACTACAAGAAAACAAACGTAGGAGAACCAAACCCAGCGACCTGCAACTGCCAGAATCTGGAGCGCCCAGATGCTGAGATGCTGCCCCACTACTCACCGGCGATGCAAATAAAGACGACAGCGGCAGTGGCGAGTCCAGAAAAGCGATGGGGAGGGGATCATTGCTCTTTGGGACGTTTTTTGAGTAAAAATAACCTTACCTCACTGAAAATCTGGGCGAATCGAGGCGGCAGACATGCACCTCCTGTATCTCCCATGTGCCCGCCTCCCTCCCCCCCCCCCCCTCCCCGGGCCGAGATTTCCCTATCGGGACCAATAAGTTGCCATTGGCTGGAAATTGCCTCGGAAAGATGAAAAGGGACATTCTGCGGAAGGCAGTCTAGATGATGGAATGAATTTTTAGATTCTTAGATTTAGAGATGTCCAGAATTTTTCAAGTATGTGAGAACCATCCTCAAAAATGGTGCGTCAGAACGGAAACGTGGGTGAACAGAGAACTAACAGCAATGTGGATAGTCTGCCCCAAATGACAGTTAACAGCCAAAAGTAAAAATCCACCAGGAACCCACTCTGAAAGCAATCTCAAAACCAATGCCAGCATCACAAGCGCAAAAGCGCAGCGGCGGGCGGCCAGCTCCAAAAGACGCAACGGGGGGAGGGTTGGGGAGGCCTCAAATGAACACCACCGCCAACACGCGGCGCGTCAGACATCTGCCGACAGCTGTTGGTAGGGACGCCTGGCGGCGGCGGCGGCGTCGCTGGGCGCGGCCGCAGACGAGACGGGGAGAGGTCGCGGCGTGCCCAGCTGCTGCGGACGGCGCTTGGGCGTGCCGACCGACGGACAGTGGCGGCTGCGCGGGTGTTTGTTTTTTACCCGCCTCCGGTGTTGACTGCACCTGGCCCATAAATCAGAGCAGCAGTTTCGGCGCCGCCCGAAAACCGCCGGCCCGGAGACAGGTGCCGGGCGGACTGATTTATTCATGGTCCGCCCGCGCCGCAAATAAATACCACGCGCCGTTCCATGCGGCGCCGCGCGACTCGCCGCCGCCGCGCCAGGAACGCACGCGCCAGGAATGCCAGACGGGGGCGTGTTTTGCGAGCTGTTCCGCGCGCTCTCTCGGGCGGAAGAGGGAGAAGAGGGGAAATAGGGTCCGTTGTGAGGACGGGGGGGGGGGGGGGGGCTGGTGGAGAGCCTGACGAGCCACTAAGTGAGTCGGGAGTCGGTTTGTTGATGGGAGCGTTGTTGGTTTACGGGGGTAAGAGCTCCTGTAATAAACGCTGCATGTTTGGAATGCGCACTAAAGATCCTGTGCCGACTCACATCATGAGAAAGCCGTGCTGCAGCCCAAAACAGGAACTATGAGTTAGTTTAGTGTTGACCATAACGGGGTGATTTTGCGTTGATCTTGGAAAATGCAATGTAAAAAGAATCGGTCTCACATCACTGTTCCGATGATTAGCTTGAATATAAAAACTAGACGCAAAATACACACACGCGGCAAAGCTAAGCTACCATAGTCGAGAGCTGGATGCTTCGAACAGAGAGGTTGAGTGTCGCGATACCTAATGCATAGCACATACAACGTGCCAATGCAAAAACGAAAGGCAATGATCCAAGACAGAGCGCGAGCATTCGGCGTCTGTATTTCCGCATTGGATGAATGGAGACATTGCTCAAACTTCCTATCAAATTTCCTTCAAATTATGCCTTCACAAACACCTGGCGTCTGTGCAGCCGGAGAACGTCCGGTCAAATCAATGCCGACCGAAGGCCCGCAAAATGTTCATCCTCAGCGAGCAGATTCAATCTGCCGTGCTGCTGCTCCAAGCTGGCAGAGAAAGAAAAGACGTGCCAGTTCACCAGCATTTGAAGAAAAAAAACGACAGGTGCATTTTAGGATGCGACATCACTGGGAAAGACGAATTTCCACCCCTCCCCCTTCCTCCTCCGAAACGTCATAAAACGGTAAGCGACACACGGTAAGCGTACGACGCTAAGCGGCACAGGCGATCCCGCTTCATTTGGCTCTCACCAGCCAGAACCGAAGCAGAGGCAGACAGAGAGAGATAGCGAGAAAAAGAGAGGCATAGAGAGAGGGGCGGGAGGGAGAGGGAGGGAGGGAGGAGAGAGGGGGACGCGGCGGAAATTCTCCTGGCGTTCGACCCGGCCCGGTCCGCGCGTGCTGCCCCAGACCGCTGCGTTCTAAATGAGCTGCCAGTCGCACGCGGCCCTCCTCCAAAGCACTCTTCAGGCATTCAGCGAAAATGAACCCGGCGCCGCTCTTAAATTAAGAGAGATATTGAACTTTCCCGATGACATATGTGAGACCGGCGTCTGCCACCCGCACGGACTGGCTGTGGCCGGCGAATTGGACGCCCTCAGTGCATCCGGACCTGACGGAGCGGACGAAGTGGGCGGAGCGGCGACGCCGTGGGAGCCGGACGGGGCACCCGACCTCAGCTCCGGGTCAGGCCCCGTAACGAGCTGTTTCTCCGTTTGTTCTCCGGCCGGCCGCCGGCCGCTTGCGGTGGGAGGGCGCGGCGGCGCGGAGCCGGAGCGCGGCCAAGTGTGTTCTCGCGGGTGGGGTCGCCAAGGCGGAGCAGTCCGCGAACCCGGGCTGGTGACGCTTGTCCGGCGGCACCTCCCCGGGGAGGGACGCTTCGAGGCAGCCGACGGACTCGACGCAACGGACATGCATGAGTCAGCCGGCTGGAGGCGGTCGACAGTGGCAGGATTGTGGTGCTGAGTAGCAATCGAGACTCCACCTGCAGTTGCAAATTGCCACAGGCCAGCCAGCTGCATCTTGTGAGCCTGATATGCAGACAGGTGTGGGTGGTTTTTTGCCCATTGGTAGCGAGTAGGGGGAGATTGCGACCTATTAGTGGGCCAAGAAACTTTCACCATCGGTCTGCGGTAGGAATCCACGAGCCACGAGCGGAGGCGTGATTCAACGTGGCGTCACGCCGAATCTTTGTCGTCTGGGTCGCTGTAGATACGCATTTTGTCTGCCTTGACAAAAGCGTAGCTCCTATTGTTTCGACGATTTTGATTCTCACGTCCTTGGTTCGCCCTCTTCCTCCAGAACAACAGTACGGGTCCCAAGAGCGTCGGTCAAACCCACAGTTGTCAACTTCTAGTAAAGCCGCTACTCAAAAGGATACATCAGTGACTTGATAATGCAGCTGCAGGGTATTTAGGTCACCCACTCCTTTTCTGTACGCAATTGTTGTTTGGACCGAAGACCGCATTTCTTTTCGACTACCTCTGCAAGGACATAAAACTGCGATGCGGGTGTCGCAACACATGAAGGCATTGTTCGTCAGAGCTTCCAACTTATAGCTTGTCATCTTCGCCTAGGTAAACAAATAACATTGTTTCTCTCACAAATCTCCCTTCTTGCTACGTCACGGAACGACATACAGGTAGCGCTCATATTTTACGTATCGTTCATTTCTAAAAAGTCCAGGACCCACCAAAAATGTCATATTGCCTATCGATCCCCTAGAAGTATCAATGCAGCGAATATGGGTAGTGTCTCGATATATGCAAGCTGAGGGTAAACTATCATACGTCACTGCACCTCCTCCCTCCCATCCGCTAAGGCTTGGCTCCCTCCTGCGCGGCTCGCTCCCCGCCCCATCCGCTCGCTCGGCGCTCGCTCGGCACCGACCGATCCCAGAGCAGAAGGCTGCCGCGCGCGCGTCAAGCGGACGTACTCGCTCCCTGATCCCCGCGCCGCCCGGTCCGCGCTGTCACTGTTCTCACAGGAATTAGGCGTCTGTCACGGCGAATAATCGCATTAAACCGTCTGAGACAGGCCGGATTGGGCGGCGCCCGCCTGAGTGGCGCAGGGGGAACGCACCCACCTGGTGCTGGCGTCATGCGCCTGGGTGCAGGCGGCGGGCCAGCCGCCCACACCTGGGTCAGTCTCACAACGGGCCGGCGCCGCTGCTGGGTACGCTCGAGGGACGGCCAGATGCGCGCGCGTCTTTGCAGGAGCATGTTGGTGTGACGGGCAGCAAATTCAGCAGCTTGAAAGCTGATGTGATAATTTCTATCTTGTAAGGAATAAAAAGGGCACATTTCGCACCTCATCTCGCGCAGTGCTGTGCTGAAATGAGGCCAAAATGCACTACTGGCTAGGACATGGTCTACTATATACTCTGCATATATACCTGACATTGGGCCTCAAGGGCATCCCTAGATTTGTGAAAGAATTCGGTGTTTTAACTCGTGTATTGGACACCTTTTAGATGATGTGAGCACTACAGAAGTACGTTTGTCACTGTGCTCTACGCTGGCCTCGAAACTGTTAACCATCACTGTCCCCTCTCATGCGAAAGCATCGGGTTTCGGTGCAGCCTCTGGCGGCAAACCTTTGCATTATTGTAAATATGTACATTGAACATTTTGGGAGCGCCCGATTCCCGATCAGCCTTACCGTTGTGAAGGAGCAGTGATGTGGACAACTTTATAACTCACTCCTTCACACGTTGGTAACTTGACACCGGACCTTTTACGGTACTTGAACGCCCACTGTGCGGAAGGGCTGAGGACCACTCTCCGCAACGATCAGCGCGCTAGCTCCGGAAACAGCGATCAATCGCCAAAGCTTGAGCTTGGATTAACGATACGTTATGAGGGCTCCCAGCGCACGGCAGTCCGTCGCTGCTGAAGGCCCGTGAGATCTCTGATGCCCAACCATGTGCCTTCATCATATCGGAGTCATCTCTTTGGATGTAAGGTCCGAGTTTTAAATATTTTTGTTTCCCTACCTAGAATAAATCCATGTTTGCATCGAAACATCCAGACGCCAACCTCATTGACACAAAGTTATGTGACCACAGAGTTAGTCCGCAATGACATGGTATGGTGCCGCAGTGTAGAAAAAGGAGAGAAAGAGAGAGAGAGAAGAGAGAGAGAGAGAGAGAGAGAGAGAGAGCATATTAGAGAGAGAGATAGAGAGAGAGAGAGAGAGAGAGATAGAGAGAGAGAGAGAGAGAGAGAGAAGAGAGAGAGAGAGAGAGAGAGAGAGAGAGAGAGAGAGAGAGAGAGAGAAGAGAGAGAGAGAGAAGAGAGAGAGAGGAGAGAGAAGAGAGAGAGAGAGAGAGGAGAGAGAGAGAGAGAGAGAGAGAGAGAGAGAGAGAGAGAGAGAGAGAGAGAGAGAGAGAGAGAGAGAGAGAGAGAGAGAGAGAGAGAAGATAGAGAGAGAGAGAGAGAGAGAGAGAGAGAGAGAGGGAGAGAGAGAGAGAGAGAGAGAGAGAGAGAGAGAGAGAGAGCAGAGAGAGAGAGAGAGAGAGAGAGAGAGAGAGAGAGAGAGAGAGAGAGAGAGAGAGAGAGAGAGATAGAAGAGAGAGAGAGAGAGAGAGAGAGAGAAGAGAGGAGAGAGAGAGAGAGAGAGAGAGAGAGAGAGAGAGAGAGAGAGAGAGAGAGAGAGAGAGAGACAGAGAGACAGGGGTAAAGAGGAGAAAGAGAAAGAAGGCAGGATGAACAGATGATGGCGGGAGAGATAGTGAGGCAAAGAGCAGAGAGGGAAAGAACAGATAACACACATACAAATGTCTCGAAATAAAACAAAACAGAAAATCGGTCATCAACCCGGACATCCGCTACCGAGTGCACCGATCGACCTCCGGGTGGGAAGGGGGCGGCGGCGCCGAGGAATCTCTCCCGTTTGCGTCCGCCGCTGGGGAGGCGGGGAGGAGCGGGGCGGGCGGGGCGCGGTGGGTGAGATCTCTCTCCTGTTTGTGTCGGCTGCCGGCGCGGCCGCGGCTGCCGCTGACGGCAGGAAGATGACGCCTCTCTCAGAAGCGACGCTTTTTGCGGGAGTTTTCAAATTTTCCTGGTGTCGCGAGCAGCTGGCGGCCGCTCCGGCCGAACATCAAAATACATTTTGTGCAATTTGGCAGCAATTTGGCAGCATGTGGAGGGCAGATGTGCGCCGCTGTCGAGACGGCGGTGACGCGTCGGAACAGCTGGGATCGCAACAGACGCTCCGGAGCCGGGGGCGGCGTACAGAGGGAGCCGAGGGTCAGATAAGTCAGAGAAAGGCTTGTAATATCGACTAGAGGATCATATCGGCCACGTGTCACGCTCAGAAAAGTATGTTTTGCTGTTAGCACGCCGTGCAGTCTTGTTCCCGAATGTACTTGTTATGACGCGGTCTCATAAGCTCTTAATGTTGCGTGTCGGGTAGCATGGATGTCAAAATGTCCCTTCCCGCACTTCTAAATCACGTTTTTTAACGGTCCCACCCATCGTGACATATGGAGGGGATCGACTTGGACAGATGGTTTGTCCAACCACACAAATTTTCACGGGGGAATTTCACGTACTTCCTGAGCCTCGCAACATACATGCTTCAATAAAATAATGGCAACCCACGATGCTTCATAACAGTTCACGGGTGAAGAAAACCTAAAGAATCGGCTGGTGACGGCTTAAGCGAAGAGAACAAATCTCTTAAGTGCCTGGGGGCTACAATGAGCTGTGAAGGCTGCAACTGTGCAAAAACAGACCTAATTTCAAATTGAAGCCTAGGAGACCGGTGGGCCGGTAAAAGAAAATCGGTAGAAGGAAACCGGTGGACCGAAAAGACCCACTCATTTTAATATCATTATCAGTGCCACGCACAGCTTCCCTCCCAAGGCCACGCACGTCTCTGATAACTTTTGTTTGTTTGCAATCCTTCTCCCGGCCAGCCTCGGCAGCGACGATTAATAATAATCTCGCACGCCACGCGCCAACGGCAGCGAATTCGAATTAAAGCGCGACCCCAGGCGAGCGACACATTTTCCGGAGGAGACCAAGACAGACGCGACCCTCTCCGGAGCGTGGCTGGTGAGTCAGGCGGCAGCCTGCGCCGTACAAGTGTGCACCTGCGCCGGCGCCAGCAGCTGTATCGCCGGTCGTCTTTGTGGGTGCGGTGCACGATGACGACAACTCCCCTCCACGAGACACACGTGGGCCACACCTGTGTCGATGGCAGCCTCCTGGGAGACCGCGACCGGTGGAGGACAGCAGTGGGTCTGAGGGAGGCAAGCATGGATCGAAAGAGGGATTAACTACACAAAGGTGGAAATGAGAGTTCAAATGTGAGTACGGAGAGACAGCAGGATAGGGGAGGTAGAAGGCAAGGACGAACCGGGGAGGGAAATGAGACGAGGGTAGTAGTGGACGGGGGTGGGTAAAGTTGGCGTGACACAACGGGCACGTTTCCATGAGAGAAAGTCAACAGCGTAATCAGTCCAATGAAAGTTGATGTGGTCGCCACCGCTCCCGCAATATCCACATTCTCCACTAATAGACTACGAGAATATGATTGACCGTAGGACTAGAATTGACTGAGCGGCAGAGACAGACAGTTAATCAGAGAAACAGTTTAAACGAGCCCGCATGCAATGATGATCCGGGAACAGGGGTGAATGGAGGAGCCTGCTGACTAGCCAGGGGCAGTGGGGCGGACCGGGGGTCTGGGGTGTGGCCCGGTGGCCAGGCACTGGCGCAGCTCTGACCTTCTCCGGCCAGAGCTGGTAACGACGCAGGAGGAACAGGACTCTGCCCGGGGCGTCTCTCCCGGATGGGCCCTTGGTGACGACCGCAACTTCGGCCGTGCCCGTTCCAACTCCACTGTTTGGCAAACTTGGCTCATAAGCGAACGTCAGGTCGCCACAAAGAGGATTCGCGAGTGCTTAGAATGCATGGTTACCACCGTCGAAACGGAACTTAAGACCACGTGGTGAAAATAAACAAAGCGGAGCGGGCTTAGTGGGAAGCAGATACCTGTGCGGCGAAAATGAGCAGGGGCCCTCTCACGGTCCATCAACGCGGCGCTGGTGAAAACGAAGAACCTACAGACAGTGGGCAGCTGATGACGCCAATAACGTCATTGCATTTTAACTTCTCCTCCCAAAACTACAGAACATGCGAGCTCATCGGAGCCATCGCTCTGCTGACGTAAAAGTACGCCGGCTGTTGCCTCGTCCTGACCAGTCTCGCTCCTCTCTGGCCCACGTGACCCACCTCTGCTCCTGTGCCGGTGCTGGTCGGTGGTGATGACCGAGCTAGGCTTCATCCTCAGTTCCGGGTCCTCTTTCACCTTGACATTCTCCATTTGGCCTGCGAAATGAAGAACTGTTCGTATTATCTGCGAGAAGCTGACACGCTGAAAATGCAACGAGTATCACACTACCACCAGTGCAGAGTATGCCTAACCGGTCCTGGAGACAGGCTCACTCATGCCCGAGGCCAAAATAACTTTTAGGTACTGAAAATGGTGGATTACACTAATTGTGCAGCAGGCTTGAGCGAATCTACAAGCAAAATGAGAAAGAACGTTGACCATATGTGCCAACCATTCACGCTCCCCAAAGTGAGTCTGCGTTCGGCCCCACACAATTGCTTTGTTTTCATGGGTTTCACATTTGTTTTTTTAGATTCACCTACAACTTCAACACTGTCACTTCTCCGGCCGGTGTCCTTCACGAATGCCCCGGATGTAGTGAAGCTCAGCGCTGGTGGCGATCGTAACTTTTCGTCGCCACAGGTGAAACATCGATACCCAGAAAACCATGGAATTCCTCAAAGCCCGCGCCCCTGTCCAGCTCACCATAGACTGTCCCGCCAGACAGCAATGTAGTGCGGTATAGTCTATAGAACCGTGGACGTGCGGCCTAGCGACAGGAAAACAAAACAGCCGTAAGGGGAGGCGCTACTCGCGGTGTGAGGTTCATGGCCCCAGGACTGCGGCATGTAGCGTGGATGGCGGATACAACCGTAAGGGGAGGCGCTACTCGCGGTGTGAGGTTCATGGCCCCAGGACTGCGGCATGTAGCGTGGATGGCGGATACAACCGTAAGGGGAGGCGCTACTCGCGGTGTCAAGTTCATGGCCCCAGGACTGCGGCATGTAGCGTGGATTGCGGATACAACCGTAAGGGGAGGCGCTACTCGCGGTGTGAAGTTCATGGCCCCAGGACTGCGGTATGTAGCGTGGATGGCGGATAAGCCTTCCAAATTGCAAAACTATGTAAGATACGACGAGGCTTCCTATACCAGAAACATATGCATAAACATATGCAGAATGACATTCTTTCCCGCATGCCCTCATAACGTTAATGCAAAAGGAGACGATCGATCACAATCCAATAATATTTAGGGTTTCCATTGAGATTTGGTATCCTCGCATGGCGTCCGACGAACGCAAACGTTGGAAATTTGGCAGCCATATTCCGCGCCCCACCCGTTCACTGTTGTGCAATGGCTCACCCAACATTTCGCCCAGGGCGTAAACCCCACCAAGGTAGTTCTGAATTTGGAAGCGAGCCCGGCAAGAGACTCAACCACTGTGACTTCAGCCCCAGGGGTCCACGGCTTCCAAGGGGAGCGACGGCTCCTCTGGGTCCGAACCCATCATGACCGGCTGGATGCACGCTCCTTTCAAACGGAGCGGCCCCGCCGGGACCGGCTCTAACCGTCTCCACTAGCAGCCTTTCGATTTCCTCCGCCATTTTTCAGCCTGGAAACACAATTGCGGCGGTCGCATCTGGCTGGGCCACAGGGGCGTTCCATCTGGCAACGATCGGGTCCGGCGGCAGCAGATGCTCCGTCTCCCCCCCCCCCCCTGCCCCCCTCCCCCCGCCCGCCCGGCACACCGGAACGACACCCGTTCGGTCTCTGCCCCACGGGGCATCAGCTGGCAACGCCGTCTGATTAGATGAGTTGCCATGACAACGGCCCGGCACGTGCAGCTGAGCACCGTGCAACATCTGGCCGCGCGGCGCCGGCCGTGATGACGTCACGGCGGATTATCCGCCGGTCGGCTGGGTGACCGGCGACCGGGCCGAGCAACAGGTCAGCAGGGATGGGTCACTGAAGCACGGGTCAGACGGCTGGCCGGAAGGTGGCAGGTCAGACGAGTGCAGCACAGTGGACAAAACGAGTGGATTTAGTTCTTTTTGCATGCACGGGGGTCGGCCACAATGGGATACGTTATGTGACGCGATCGAGAATGGGCACGTGAGGGGCGGGTGGGCCGCAGGGAGCAGCTCAGGTGAGAAAAATAAGAGAGGACGGGTGAGAAACGCAGAATTAATGCGGCGGTCGGATAGGAGAAAAGTGATATGAGAACGTGTCAAATGAGCCCAAGTAGCGGAGTAAACTGTAAGGCAGGACGTAATTATGTCAACCATTTTATGATCCGTCCATCCACATTTCGTCCGTTCGGCCACCTGCCTTCTGACTCACTCACCAGTGGCGGGCTGGGTTCAAGTCGCTTTAGGCGCTTGCTATTTCCCCTCACTGGCATGGCCGGCGGCCGCTGGCAGCGGCCACGCTAAAGGTCAGGTGACATCAGAAGGCAGGGAGGCCCGTGCCAAGCATCGGGGCATATTACGCTTTCGCCACAAATTTTTGCCATTGATCCGGAATTTCGCGATTGACTGGCCGGCATCGGATGCCAGAAATCACGCGCCAAGCGCTGCCTGACGTGGGCGTCAATATCAAACATCCATGCATTTATAGCAATCGGACTCGATCTTTAACAAGAGCAGCGCGGACTAGCCAGCCACGTGACTGCCGTGTGCAGCAGCCCTGGAGCGCAGACACGCCGCCGGACATACCATCCCTGTTGATAAACACTGCTACATCACGCCTAGATATTAGTCTCAGAGACTTCAGCCGCAAGAGAGAGTTGGAGGGACCGCCCGGACGCGCCGCCGCCGCCAGCGCGCACCTGACGCCAGTCGATCCTGAATACCAGACTTAGACGACAAAAGGCATGGCCGTGTTGTTCTGTAGGACGGACGCGTTTCTCTCCGTGGCCCCGGCGCTGCCGACAGCGCCACACTATCGCGCCAATGTCGCGGTCGTAATCGCCAGCCGCGCCGCCGCTGGAGACCGGCAGTACATCCCCGACCACACTGCCGGCGTCGACAACCAGCTCCGTCGTCCCCCCCCCCTCCCCCTCCCCCTCCCCCCGCCCCGATGACGGATGACCGGCCGGACGCCGGAGGGTCTTGTAGTTACGTCCCACGTCCCGTGGCGCTCCCCTCCGCCCGTCCCCCCCCCCCCGCCCCCCCGCCCAAACGCCAGCGACGGTGGCAGGACGTCTCCGCGCGGGGGCGGCTGGGTTACATATTTATAACCGGTCAGTATCAGAGGAGCTGGCTCGGACACGAATAGCACCCCACCTGGTCCCGCCGAACACCTGCAGCGGCGCCGTCATTTGGCCCGGGCGGTCGCCGCCCTGCCCCAACCCCTGCGGGACCACCAACGATTTGGCCAGGGTAGGTCCTCCTTTCGCCCAAACCAGCACGTGGTGGCGGACACCACGGGGCACGCCTTTGATCAGCCAGTGTCCACAGCCGCACGTCTGCATGTGGTGGTAAGTGTGTAGTCAGGGTAGGTCCTCCACGCGCCCAAACAGGCGCGTGGTGGCAGGCGCTACGGGGCACGCCTTTGATCAGCCAGTGTCCACAGCCGCACGTCTGCATGTAGTGGTAAGTGTGTAGTCAGGGTAGGCCCTCCACGCGCCCAAACGAGCGCGTGATGGCAGGCGCTACGGAGTCCTCTCGACATCGACATCGACTCGACTCGACATCGACAGACGCGCTGATACGATGCCTCTGACCGGCCGGTGTTCATAGACACACTACTACTGCATGCAGTGGCAAGTGTGTAGTAAGTGCGTATTACATGATGCGAGTCGAACTTGAGTGTTGTCGGCCTGTGTCCCAGTGTTTTTCTTGCCAAAGTTATGGCCCCTAGGCGCAGCCAGGACAATGAAAAGAGCAAGCTTGAGCAAAATATTTGTGATGCGAGCACCAATTTGTTTGACGTAACGCATCTATTCTGAGGTCAATTATTACAACAGAACTCGCGCATTTACATGTAGATGCAACATCGATTTTGAGACCAGCATAATTGCCTCTCACGTGTCTACTAGCTCGCGTGATCGTGTCCTGGTACGCGCTACAAATCGGTATGTAGCAGAGGCGGCGGTGAGTTCCATAACGTAAACATAAACTGAAAGCTGTTCAAAACGGCAAGATCCGGTACATAACAAATCAGAACATGCACCTGAGCCCCTACAGGCGCGTACATCACATGCATATAATGAATGAGCACCTGGTGAGGCAAATGCTACACACCTGCTCACAACGTCTACTACATATAGATGATTACACAAACAAAGAGCCCGACTTGCAGCGCGCTAACACATGGCTGAACGAGTGTGACCATGCCACCAACATGAGCCTCTGACCATGCCACCAACATGAGCCCCCATCTCCCCGTGTTATCCGACACCCGGTTCCTGATGCCCAGAGCTGGGCCACAACATTCCAACGGCACTATCATAACGTTGCGCCGACTGGGCAAGGGCTCTCTGGCATCTGACACGTGCCCGATCAGCACACGGTGGCCGGGAACGAGAGCCGGGTCGCACAACTCCGGGCGACACAGAACGAACGTCCGGAGGCAGCTGTCGTCGGCGCGTCGGTGCGCAGCGTTGCTGGCTGGCATAACCGCACTGCCGCGCAGAGCGGCTCAGTGCGTCAAATGACGTCACAGAAGACGACCATGCAGCGCCCGCAGTCGGAGTCATTCGTTGCTGGCCGAAATTCTCTTGGGCGTCAGTTCGGCACATTTTATTCTCAGTTTGCATCAGGCAGACACCATTGTTAGAGACCCAATTCAGCAGCATACTGGAATGGGGGGGGGGGATCATGCGAACCCCTCCCCTCCGGCTTTTCCAAATCACTAAAGGTCTAGCTTAGCGGAAAGCCTGTGCATTGGCCTCA
Source organism: Pollicipes pollicipes (assembly GCF_011947565.3). Lineage (NCBI taxonomy): Eukaryota > Metazoa > Arthropoda > Thecostraca > Pollicipedomorpha > Pollicipedidae > Pollicipes > Pollicipes pollicipes. Next base: position 16,080,838 of record NW_023596818.1, read on the forward strand.
AGAAAACTCGCGATTTGTAATATATTCTCTGTTGTTGGGCCGCCAATAATTGACCTTATCATGGCAAGTCAAAGGCTAAGTTTTCCAGAAAATCGCACTTTTTCAGCTTTTCAACATCATACCTACGAGACCATGCCTTGTGGCGGTACGACACTTTAACATACGTGTTTCTTGTTCAATCTGAGTGCAATGACGTACGCTTTTATGTGTTTCGAGCATATATTTGTGATATATGGCTCCATTAATGTAACAATGTCGGCCCTACGCGTGTGTTCCGCGGTATCGCCAGTTGCCGCCCACCCGCCTGCTCGGGACGTAGATCGCCGTGCAGTGTTCCTCAAAATTACCACCGATTAGAAACCAGAAAAGATCGGAACACATTTCTAATGTCAAAACACGTGCAATGAGTACCCCGTGGGCTACTGGAAATTTGGGTGCGATTGCAAAACATGCTGCAGGGGTGTTCTCAGAAACCTTCGGGAGGCTGCAGCAATCCCTATCAGGACGAGGGTTAATCTATTGATGGCATGCAGTCAGTAAACAAATTTGCTTGAGCTTGACATGATGAAAATGAATGTAAGGTACCCGTAGTTTGGTTGCACGTAGTTAGTCATCCCCAAATAGACATAATAGAAAACGGACATCTTCCAATGCATTTATCTGTGTAGCTATGTTTTGTGCGAGAAATGATAACATCACCAATGGTCATCAAAGGTCAGACTTAGCCTTGATCTCAAACAATGAAAAGTTGGTGAAAACGGGGAAATAAAATAGATTGCATGCGCAAAGCTTGCACTCCACAACATCTGGGATCACCTACCAAAAGAGAAGCGAAGCACCAGCCCAGCGAGCCGTCCGCCAGCCCCGCACCTCTCTAATGACCGGTGCCTGTGCCGGCTGCTCCACACCCCCTCTAATGGTGAGCCTCTCCCCTCCTCTGATCGAGTCGCCGCCTCCGCACGTGTTTTGGACGGCAGCTGGCTGGCGGCGGGCCGCACCTGGCCGGCCCAATTGTGTCCCAGCTGATGTGGAGAGGGCGGGGGGGGGGGGGGCGGAGGACACCGGCGTCACTGACCGCCGCACCTGACCACGGGCGGCCCGCCGCGGTCTCGCTCAGCCGGCCCGGACGGGGTGACGGAGGACACCGACGTCACTGACCGCCGCACCTGACCACGGGCGGCCCGCCGCGGTCTCGCTCCCCCGGTCCGGACGGGGTGGCGGCCAGGGGCATCATCCTCTAACCAGGCGCGCTCAGAGAGGATCAATGCGGAGAGTTGGATATCCCCAGTTTTGACTCTGCTCTTGAGCATGAACATGTTATAACGGACTGGCTGGCCTCGAGTGAAGAGAAAGAGGTCGCCCCGCGTCGGGCAGATCTAATGCACCCGCCGGCGACGCGTTCTCAGCATAGGAGAGCAGACTAGCCAGCATGCGATGCTCACACTCGGTCCTCCCCAGACACCCAGCGGCGACTGAGCGGACTTTACAGGGTCCCGGACTTGCCCCCGCTCCGGGACGCTCTGTGACGGCCGCCTGGCCGGGTCGCCTCGCCGAGCGGCGCCGCGCCGCCAGAACAGGTGTCGGTCGAGGCGAGCCAGCTGGCGCCGCTGACGCCGCCGCCGACTGATGTCGACCAGGCGGCGTCCGTGACGCGACGGCGACAGAAGCGGCGCTGCCCCAGCGATAGCGGCGCGGCCCCGGCGGCAGTGGCGCAGCGCCAGAGGGGCCGCGGCGTCGACCCCGCTCGGGCGAGACGGTTGTCAGTCAGTGGCGTTGGAGCCTCTGTAGAGACGGTTGTCAGTCAGTCAGTGGCGTTGGAGCCTCTGTACGAGACGGTTGTCAGTCAGTGGCGTTGGAGCCTCTGTAGAGACGGTTGTCAGTCAGTGGCGTTGGAGCCTCTGTACGAGACGGTTGTCAGTCAGTGGCGTTGGAGCCTCTGTACGAGACCGGTGCGGGGCCGGCACGATTTTCATATATTTTATTTCCATGTGCCACCATAGGGTTGACGTTAAACGTCGCCCAGAGGTGAGAGGCAGCTTTCCCTGCCCCCCCCCCCCCCCCCCCGAATCCGTCGCCCTTGCTGTCAGTTACCAACAGGGGACGGATATGGAGAGACGGACACCGAGAGAGCGGCGTGGGACTTGCTGAAGGCGCCGCCTTATGAAAACGTGCGGTCAAGCCAGAGGATGACACGGAGCTCCATCTATCAACCGCGCTACGCCTGGTCATTCCCAGAGCACAGTCGAACAATAAAAAAAGGTAAAAACGCCCAGAGCCAGGGCTGTTCTGGACATGGCAGGCTCTCCAGGAACTCGCCGTGTCTAGGTCTTCGGGCAGAGCTGGCCGTGTGACCAGGAGACGTACAAGGCCCTTCGCTGCCGTCAACATCCCGCAAAAAAGCGAGATGATTGGAATCTGGTTAGTCGACATCGAAGCACCAGACGCCTACTGTCGAATTCCACGAAACCGCGGCTCTCCGATAAAGCAGCGGTGCGCCTTATCCTGCGTGGGAGAAATGAGACGATTATGGACGTCAGTTGCCAGCTGTCATATTGTAGATCATGCCAAAAACTAAATTAGTGGGGCCAGGCATCCCTGACTACCGATATCAATGAACTGGATCATCGCGTCGGAAAATCCTCCTTTTATGAGAGTGCAGCAGGCAGAGGGTCTCTGGACATTCTCCCAGAATTTTACAACGTCCAACGTTAACCGTTTCAAGACGGCTGGAAAATAGTGGGGCTATGCAGCAGCGTCACGCTTCAGTGTTACACACGCTACTTTATAATGACTTACGATTTTGTGAATTCTGACCAATGCCACAAGGGCTTTTGAAAATGGGTGATAATGGTAATAATGAACAGCACAACGCACCTGTGTGGTTGGTGTGCCCCAAAATATCTTGGCTTAGACCACGGTGTTATTTTATTCGAGGCCGGCTCTAGATTTGGTGGCACTGACCACTCCCCGTTCGATTGCTGGTGCACATACTGATCCGACAGCCCCGAGACTTGCTGGTGAGTTGTTGCGGGTGCGCTCATCTAAAACGTGCAGTCGCTCGCACAACTTCCTCTGCTCTGGCTGCTGAGATCTGACACCAGTCTTTAAAAAAACGTAAGCCTGTGGATGCCTGGTCTGCGCACGAGACCGCGTGACCAACTGCTCAGATAATCTCAGACTGTTACCAGTCCGACTGAACCAGATAATCTCAGACTGTTACCAGTCCGACTGAACCAGATGATCCCAGACTGTTACCAGTCCGAATGAACCGGATAATCTCAGACTGTTACCAGTCTGAATGAACCAGATAATCTCACTGTTACCAGTCCGACTGAACTTATCCTCGTCCTTCAGATTTATCAGCCTCAAAACACTGTATGATGCGGGTTCATCGAGGTCGGAGCTCGGCTTCGACCTGCGCTCTTCATCTGGGAAAGTCTTACATTCTGGTTGTTAATTGGGTGAGAGGTGGACTAATGGTGATGTTGCAATATTATAGGGAAGTCCGCTTAACCCAGTGTGCATGCAAATGCCTCGAAATTTAAACCGCATCCTTTCTAAAGCATACCTTTTCGTGTTGCCGAAAAGCGCATGAACCTGCGTTCAGTGCCTGCAAAGATGCCAGCTTCCGGAAGGCGTGACGGTTGGGCCGGGCCACCCAAACCGAGAATTCCCCGTAGATTAAGAACGAGTAACTTGGTCTGCGACCTCCCTCGTAACTACACCATCAGGCCGTAACCAGGCCGAACCAGGCCGAACCAGGCCAACAAAACAAGCAACGATCCTAAATGGGGATCAATCATAGACTGATCCGTCGAATCCTGTTATGATGATAAAGTCCATCAAAACTCCTTTTATCAGCTGCATTACGTATTTAAAAAGCTTAACGGCAATTAACGCATGGTTAGGACCACCTCCTTCAGAGCTAATAAATTGAAAGATAATGCCCATCCCAAAACGCTCGTCGATAGGCTGCGCAGACGCACGACCACATTAGCCTGCGTTTTCGGACTGGATGAACAGCTGAGCTTCTGGTTATCTGACACCGCTGCATCAAAACGTCACACGCACAAGCGGTCTGCGAGAGACGCTGTCATTCGAGGGCATTGCAGCTGATTCCAGAGCGGTCGACGAAGTCCCGAGGCCTTGACGGGAGGGTGGCTGGTAGGGGACTGGCGCAGAGTCGGCGGCTCCAACACATCGGCACATGCACGTCTACCCTGTGCGCAGCGGTACGCTAGCCCACATTCCGACCGCGAACGAGCTGAACGTAACAAATTGACGTGGAGTAACTAGCTGGAGACAGATTTCAGGTCGGTAGCAAGGTAAGCAAACTAGGGCCGGATTTTGTTGCCGGTCAGAACTAGAGGTCAGCCAGCGTCACAGTAGCGGGAAGGTTATTGGACCATTCGCCTCGGCTATGTTGTAGTGGCTCAAAACATACTTCGCTTCATCATTTATTGGCTTTGGCCTTCGACAAACACTCCTCGTGGACTTACCAGACGGCCTACCACCCCCCCCCCCCCCCCCCCCCCACTCCCACCCATCACAAACAGACAAACGGCCCGAGTCTGCCAGACGCCTACGGTGGCCCCCGGGCAGACACCGGTCAGCGCCTGCGAGAAGTCCGCGGAAAGCAGCAGCCAACAGAAAACGCCTACAGTCTGCCAGCCAACTCTCACAGCCCGGCAACAGACACCATCCAGACTCCGCCAGACAGTTCTCACAACCGGCGACTGACACCGGGTCGCCGCTGTGTCTGTGTCATCGGGACTGTACGACGCAGTTAGCAGCTGAGGCTATACCGCGTCGCCTGCCTCTCACCCTGGCAGGAAGGGCGGACGCCGCAGGGAATCGAACCCCGTACCTGTGGTTTCCTAGACGGTGCCGCCGCTGTCTGCAAGGCACCTCCGCCTCGCGGCGCCGACAGCACCCAGACGCGGCCCCGCCAGACGTGGCGCGCCGGCCCCGGCCAGCGCGCGGGCGCCGCGGCCTGCGCCCGCCCGGCGGCTGGATTTGAGGACGCGCCAGTCGGTGTGGCAGATGCGAGCCACATGGCCGGCCTGCACAGGGCGGACAGCCGCGGCCGAGCGGCCGCCGCCAGACGCGCGGCAGCCGGCGACAGAGGCCGGTGACGACGCGCAGACCGGCGCCGACCTCCGGCCGCCGACGGACGGCAGCCGCCCCCCGCCCCTCCCCCGCCCCCGCCCGCGCGAGCGAGCGAGGGGGGACGTAGCGGCTGGCGCCGACAGGTCTGCCGCGGGCGGAGCCGCGCGCCCCTGTGATTTAGATTGGTCGTCGTGACCAGATCTGAACCATAAGCGCCAGCTGCGTTTGATGGCCGATCGCGGCCAGGCGCGGCTGGTCGCGAGCGTCCGGGCCCGCACATCGCCGCCGCCCCACGCCCAGCAAAACAAGCGACGCCCGCGGCGACGGTGGACCGCGCCGCCGCCGCTGCCCTCTGACCCGCCAGTGGCGCTCGGCTTATTTGTGCACATGTGGTTCGCGGAAATGCATCCGGGGCCGGCGCGACGAACATGAGCGCCGCCGAGGGCCTTGCCGCGTTTTTCTTTTGCTCGAAGAGCGGGGGCGGCTCAGCCGGGCGCCTCCTGCGAGCTTTTTTCCGCGTGCGGTTCTCAGGCCCGACCCGCATGTTGAGACGCCGCCGGGATCGTTGCGTCCTCACAACTGGCCAAATAGTGCTGGGCTCAGATGGGCTTGCCGTGACGCCTCGCTCTCTCGACCGCCTGTACTGTCGCTCCCGCATCCGAACGGCGGCGGCGCGCGGATCGGGTGCGCTCGAGATGCTCGACCTCTCGGAAACGGTAAACAGACGGCAGCCGGCGCGCCCGTATCTCGCCAGGATGCAGGTACCCGGATGGGTCCGGCTCAATGTAGTGGGCCGGCTGCGGCGCGTGCGCCTCCCCCCTCTCTCTCTATATATCTCGCTCTCTCTCGCTCTCTCTCGCTCCCGCTCCCGCTCCCGCTCCCGCTCCCGCTCCCGCTCCCGCTCCCGCTCCCGCTCCCGCTCCCGCTCCCGCTCCCGCTCCGCTCCCGCTCCCGCTCCCGCTCCCGCTCCCGCTCCGCTCCCGCTCCCGCTCCCGTCCCGCTCCCGCTACCCGCTCCCGTCCCTCCCGCTCCCCGCTCCCGCTCCCCTCCCGCTCCCCTCCCCTCCCCCTCCCCCTCCCCCTCCCCTCCCCCTCCCCCTCTCCCTCCCCTCTCCCTCTCCCTCTCCCTCTCTCCTCTCTCTCTCTCTCTCTCCTCTCTCCTCTCTCTCTCTCTCTCTCTCTCTCTCTCTCTCTCTCTCTCTCTCTCTCTCTCTCTCTCTCTTTGTCTCCCCCATCTGACTCTTTACCGATGGATTGGAGAGAAAGGCGGGGATAATGGAAAAAATGAAAAAGGGAATGCCAGAATCAAAAATAAATGAGTCGAATCAATCAATAAAACCCACATTGGCCAAGGTCACGTCCATTTTCGTAATTTCGTTCGACTTGTTCGCTTCGCTTTAACATCGCACGTGCCACGAGCATCGCTCTTGTCGACCCGAACGTGTGTGTGTTAAGCTATTTTGGGATGCGAAGGACACCTTCACAAAGACAAGAAGATCCATCAACGTCGTGAATGTTGCAGACGTCGTCGGCGTCCGGCTACCACTCGGCGCCGCAGTCGGTCGGTGGTAGACACTTAACCGTCGCGGCGAGCAAACTCTGGTCTCATCTGCTCACAGATATGAGCATAAGTACACAGCTGTAGATCACAGTTACACATAATTAACACAGATCACGTTGGCAGCACGAAACCGCGGTGGCTGCGTCATACATGATACTCGCTATCGATGTCAAAAAATCATGTACGCCACCACTTTGGATTTATTCACGTTGGGGACTTATTTCGAGATTGGCAGGGCTCCAGTATTTATTCAGTATGTAATGCATCATACGTAGCTTTCCGTGGCTTCCTTGCATTTTCCCAAGCGCCACGGTCAATAGTCCGTATAAGCCCAAACGTTGCTGGCATTAAGGTTGCATGAATAATGTAGGCAGACACGAAAATTAAGCTGTTTAATGTACTCCACGGTAACTGATGCAGCTACCAAAGCCAGAAGATGCATGCTGCTACCAGCCACGATTATATAAATGGTGGTAAAGCACAGCTAATCTGTTAATGTCTCCACGCCCGCCTTCCTCTGGACGGGCTAATGCACATTTGCCTCATTTGGGAGCAGCCGTTTGCAGGCCTCGAAGACCTTTGAAAGACTTGGACGCACCATAGTACGACTGATGCATTGCATCCACTGTGTGTTGTACACAGTTGCTGTGTTTGTTTTTGTGTTTGGCCAGATTCATTGACGCACGACGCAGGGTCCTCGTCTCACGTCAACTGTGATGATAAGTGCCAACCTCCTACGGGAGTTGTTTAGGGAGAAAGGAAATCTTCCAGGGGTCAGACTTGAAAACATGACCCCAGGTCATGTGGCGTGTACGCCACGAATCAAGGACATCCAACGTCATGTCCAGGATATTTAGGCGTGTCGCCTACGGAAATGGCCGGTGCATTCGGCAATGTTCCCACAGCCATACACAAACCATAATCCTTGTTTCCCGACCGCCAGAAATAGCCGCTGTGACAGCGGCAGACGGTCCCCACATCCGTCTGACAACACGCGGCTTTCGGCGCGCGCGGGCCCCGCTTCTTTACGGCTCGCTGAGCGGTATTGACCAAACCGGGGTGCACCCGCCGCCCGCCCGCCAGAGGCGTGCGAACCGTGCCCAGGTGTGGCGAGGGCGCCCGCGCCGCCGGGCGCCGCCGGAGCGCCGGCTCCCGCCGCCGGCCGCTGACACAAAGCACACGCGCCCGTAGACCGGCGTCGGGCGAGCTTCGCAGAAGGGCTTACACGGTGTTTATTGATAATCGCGGATCTGGAGGCATGTGCGATCAGGGCGTATAAACAACGGGGGGCGTTCCGGCGCCGTCCGGGCCGCCTCGGAAGCGGTCAGCGGCGCCGTCACTATTGACAGACATGACCGCGTCGCCACTGATGCAACTACGGGCGGCCCCGCCCCACTCACGCGACAACCCGCCGACCGTGCGACCTCCCCCCCCCCCCCCCTACACACATGGTGGGGAGGGGGAGGGGCGTCCGAGTCCCCGACCGCACAGGGCGCCGGTCAGCCACGATTGATGGTGTGCGGGCGTCTTTCTAACCCTGTCAAACACGGGCAAGCGTAATGTTATAGCCTGTTTTTATCGCCCACGGGAGGACGGCTGGAAGCCTGATTATCGTAAAGGTCAGATGCGGGAGAGAACCGTACGGCCGTTGCCATGGACACCAGGGGGCCCCTGCGGTCAGCGACCGAAGACGACCGGACGGCTGGCGCTCAAGCCTGGCCTCGCGGGAGAGGCGGAGATCGCTGCAGAGGGTGACAGGTGCGCGGAGCATCCGGGCGACGGGCGATGGCAACTGGAATGGAAACACTGAAGCCTGCAGCGATAGACGGCAACGTGGCTAGGATGTGTATGGACGGTGTGACGAAACAGGTGATCGTAACTAGCCAAGGGCCTGTGAACCGGACAGTGGGGACGTTTCCCCTGAGGGTCTGAAACACCGATCGCCGGCTAACGGAACTTGGCCGTTTGTCGTGATCGGGACATGTCAGCTGTGACATAAGGGTCTGATTAAAAAGTATATGCAATTAGAACAGCTCCAAACTTAGTTAAGAAGTTAAAAAATATATGTAAAGTCAAGCAGGTACCAGTGCCTGGGCAGGTTGGCAAGAATTCAGCGCGCCTTGTACAGACTATATTTACCCCATGACACTATTTACTCCACAACACGATGAAAGACGGTTATCTACTCACGCCTCAAATGGTAACAATAAGTAACAATGGTAACCTTGTTCTCATGTACAAGCACAACCGCTAGTTAGTATGAAAATGATGCATCCTAAGTACGGCAAAGCGATAGCGCAGATATCTGTTGCTTGTGATCGTGCTGATGGTTTGGCTTGATCCTCGCACAGGTGGCAGCATAGTTTCATAGACGAACATTTGGTATACACTGTAAACTTCAGTCTGCCTTGCTAGGCCTTTGAGCATAACAGGTGCGCGGGGGCAGGAAGACGAGTAGCAGCCCCGTTACTCTCTATGGCAACACCGATCTCCATGATATGGCTACACTTTTGAGGTCGCTGTGCATCTCTCCAGCCACCTCCTTCTGCTTCGCCGTTCAGAGTTTACCAAAAAGACGCTGAATATCGATCAGCCCAGAAGGCCAGTGGCGCTAGGCTCGCTCATCGTGATGACTTTTACAGTCGATGCTCTGGTTTTGCGCTCCGCCGCAGACGCGCAGCTCATTCAGCGACCGCAGATGAGCAAACGGCACTGCTCCAGCCAGTGTCAACCCAGCCAAGGACACGACTTCCTTGCGCCGCAGCGTGTACGTGACCACGGAAACTCACGTTCGCATGCCCCAGGCGCGTGACCAGACCATAGGTCACACCGCCGGACAGCAGCGCCGATTTCCTCTGCCGCCAGCGCCTCATTCAACGCCGATCAGTTTCGGCTTTGACTGGAGCTGGCCACAAAATGCTTGACGCCGACTTGCGGGCCGTAAGTATCAGTGACGCCACATAGGGTGCCTTCCAAGAACCCGGTGACAAATGTGGCGCCATTCAGGGTGGACCAGCGCTCGGCAACCGGTCTGGAGCCGACGACAGCACGCACGGACGTCAGCAGGCATAAATCCTGCCGCGGGACTCATTGTCGGCTTTGTTCGCCCTCGTAAAGGTGGCGCAGCACAGGATCGCTTACTGCTTAACTGCTTCGAGGTTTGGTATGCACGAAGGCTTGGGGGGGGGGGGAGCGTGAGAAGCCATGTGAGCAGTGGATGGGGGGAGCGTGAGAAGCCATGTGAGCAGTGGATGGGGGGAGCGTGAGAAGCCATGTGAGCAGTGGATGGGGGGAGCGTGAGAAGCCATGTGAGCAGTGGATGGGGGGAGCGTGAGAAGCCATGTGAGCAGTGGATGGGGGGAGCGTGAGAAGCCATGTGAGCAGTGGATGCTCGAGCAGCTTGGCTTTGATTCAGATCTGATGGCCGAGAGGAGGATGAGCGGATGGAATGTGTGGGATGCGGAATGTGTGGAGTGGAACGGGCGAGCATGCCTCAAGATGCCCCGCGTTTGACATGAAGTCGGAACGGCCCGCCTCTTGCTGTTGAGGAATGATGCTCATGGTGAGACAGTCGCACCCAAATCGTGCGCACGTGCTGCACGTGCATCGCTACCAAATGCGCATCGCCCCCAAGCGAACGCCACTATCTGACAATTAGCGTTGCCAGCGTTCCGTTACATACAAATGCGGAAATGTGTAATGCTGCTGATATTGTTGACAAGCATATTGCCTGCGTTGCATGTTGTCAATGCCATAAAACATCTCATCACGTGTACAAAATCATCACAAATAACAACACTTTGAGTTGAGCATGTTCACGCCTTTCGGAGGATTTTGCCATTGTCCCCAGGTCCCCGGAAGGCAGACCTTTCCAGAAGTTACCAGAGCTCAGCGATGGTGGAATGACCAGTCTCATGACGGAAATGCCATGCGCCGAGCATTCATGGACAGGCGTATTTGGATTTATCGATGGCATTGAGTGCGAAATGGCGCGCTGCCTGTGGTCGTGGCATGGTTTCACGCGTTGAGCAGAACAACCAAAAGAATAATAAGATCACCAGTCTACGTTCGTGACGCAGATGTATCGTGCAGCTAGCACAGACGGTTAACCACAGTTGTATCGCAAGGGAAGACTGTAAAACTGTGAGTGCTGTCCCGCGAGAAATGACCCCCCCCCCCCCCACCATCTTGATAATATTCATTACCTGTAAGCTGAGCAAATCATAGACACCTGTCTATGATCATGTTCCAATAGTTTATTAACTTATTAAGCGGTGTAACTTGCAAAGGGATGTTCATGGTTAGGGTGTAATGAAAACGTGACTGGTAATAACGCAACGACATGAAGGATGAGCGGCATACCATTGGCAGAATGGGAAAATAGTGTTCCAGTAAAGTACTGCCAACCTCAGCAGTGAGCAGCATCTTCACTTTACCATATGAGTCATCTAGTCCTGCCTGGTGTCGTTTGCATATCGCATTAACCGACTTGGAAGACACCCGGACGCCATAACGACCTGATGTATTACAGACCTCGTAGAGTAACTTTCAAAACTGCAATGAGTCATGCGAGGTCGCTAAGCACCGGTCATCTGTTGCTTCTCCACCAAACAAATGGGACAGAGACCTGAGCACGTTCAGTGTTTCCGTCCAGTGTTTTGCAACGTAGTTGTGGCTGAGCCCTTTTTGCAGCGAAAGACGTGGGGTATGACCGAAGCCTCGAAATTTCCGCCGAGCCGAGTACGCTGAAGGCCAGCCGGAGGCAGCAGCCCGGAGAGGACGACTCGGAGCATGACATTGAGACGCGGCACCCTGACGAGAGCTGCACGGCAACGCATGGCGGTATCATGTCAAGGCTTGTTTGAATATGCCACCCACACCATATCAGCGTCCGCGCGTAGACATTTTTGCAGGAGTCATTACAGCGGACTGGGCAGTTTCGTTATATCTCCGCCACTGCAGTGTAACGACTGCGTTTTTTTATCTCTCCACGAAAACAGTTGTCAGCTTACGGGCTGCCTCACCGGCTTTAGTTAAGCGCTGCAAGTACTACGGTGTACTACTACGGTTTATGTACTACGGAGCCTGGATAAAAAGTTAAGCATCTGCGCAAATCGCCTGGTAAATCACCCATATCCATTTAACAGAAAAATACGGTACGAGGTATTGGCAGCATGCTATAACTGAAGCAGCACCAAGCACCTATAATGCCATTGGAAAGTCCAGTGGCTCATCTCTCCCTGTCCACACACGTACACAGCGCCGTACCACTCTCGGCAAGCGAGCCCCAGTGAACCGGAGAGAATGTACCAGCCGGCGGCTCGGGTGGCGGCCAGCATCGCGCCGGCGAGGTGCGTGACGGGCGCCGCTGATAACGCCGGTGTAGCGCGTCAGGCGACAGGGCGCGGGTGTCGGCACACACACACACACACACACACCACACACACACACACACACACACACACACACACACACACACACACACACACACACACACACACACACACACACACACACGCACACACACACACACACACACACACCTGAGCCGGTGCGCGGCGCTCAGCGCGGCGACTGGGACAGTGTGACGCGGCTGGCGCGGGCGAGCGTGAGGAAGACGAGGCGAGGGTAAATAGTAAGGGCGGAAAGGAGACAAGGGGGCATGATAGATAACGAGATAGATAGAGGGATAGATATACTGAGAGGGAAGGAGAGAGGGAAAGAGATAGGGTCGGACAGACAGAGACAGAGAGAAGGAGAAGAAGGGAGAGAGAGAGGGAGAGAGAGAGAGAAGACAGAGAGAGAAGAGAAAAAGAAAAGGAGGAGGGGGGGGAGAGAAAAAGAGGGTGTGAAGAAAGAGTATCAGACGAACAAACAAACTAAACCATAGAAGCCGAAGAGCAAGAAATAAGGAAAGAAACAGAGTAAGAGGATGGATATCTATACGTCGTAAAGCGGAACAACGCTGATCACAGTCGAACAGTCTTCAGTTTTGTCAATAACTACCACAAACGACGAAGATGTCGATGAATAAGACATTCACAGCATATGATCTTCTCATTTTCAACTGTCAAAAATCAACGCCAGTTTTTCTTTGCATGCATCCATGCGTTATAACTAGTGAGTAAAAGATATAGTGTCAGTACCTGTGTTAATCAAACGCGCGACGAGATCTCGCCTCTCGGCATCGTCAATCTCACAAACCTCGTGATGACCAGCGCATGCTACACTCCCATCAACCGAATAGTTCACGCATCGTGATTACAAAGCGCGACGGTGGAAAGAGAAACTTTCACAGGGTAAAGGGCTGGCAAATATTGAAATTATTTGCGCTGGATCCTTCGACGTGACGCCATTGAGCTACTGTTAATTCCAACCAAAGTTGGAGCTTTTGTTCTCCTCTCCTTTTCAGCAAGACCACGCACTCTCGCCAAACACCCATGTCTCCGTCGCAGCGGGCCAGGAGACGCGAACCTACTTTCGCCGTGTAGCGAGCTGGCGCGCTCTCCCCTCGCCGCATCGGGACCCGCAGACCTACTCTCTCTGTGCACCGGGCTAACGTGCCCTCCCCTCGCCGCGTCGGGACTCGCGAACTTACCTTCGCCGTGTGCCGAGCTGGCGTGCCCTCCCCTCGCCGCGCCGCACACGAGACTGGCAAGCGGGCGGCCGGCCGGCCGGCTGGGACGGCGCTCGCAGCGCGGCGCCCTGGCGGTGGGGACCGGGCCGCCGGCTCCTCCGACGCCGCCGGCCGCAGACGGAGGTCAGCCGGGTCAGGACAGGACTCGGCTCGGCGCCCAGATCAATGCGCCGCGCTGGCAGGGGTCGGCCAGGGTCGAGGTCAGGCGCCTGGGTCAGGGAGAGGTAGATTAAACACCTAGGTCAGCGAGGGAAAGCTTGGGGGGTGGCCTGGAGTGTCGCGTCCCTAGACAAGAGGCGGGATAGGCCACACGGAGAGGTCATAAAAGGGTTGAGTCAGGCATGGTGGCCTGAGCGATCTAAATTCACTACACCTGCGTGTTTCTGACAGGACCACGCCGATCGCAAGACTCGCCTGCTTGATTAGAATCGAGATGGGACGTATAGCCTACAAAATCTGATCAAATAAGTAGGTCTCGGGTATTCAGATCGCATCCGGTAATCTAACGAAAAGCACCGTCTCATCTTTTGTGGCCGTAGTACGCTTCAGTCGCCATATTTTAGTTGACAGCGGGGTCAGAGTTGTCGGGCGGGCGCATTGCGCGTAGTCGTTCGCAAAGGTCTGGCGCTGGGGTGGTGTGGTTGGCTGCATTGCGCTGGGGTGGTAGACTGCATTACGATCGGGTGGCAGGCTACAGATTGCTGGGGTGGCAGGCTGCATTATGCTGGAACGGCGAGCTGCAACTGCTAGGATGGCAGACTGCATACGCCGGATACGCTGGGGTGGCAGGCTGTAATGGTCCGAGCAGTTGCGGCCGACGGACAGACGTCCACGATCCGTGCGTTTCACAGGTGGATATATTTTTCTATGCGACCCGATGGATGGGTAAGTACCCTGAATACTCCAACTTGGATAGAAGGATAGATAAATGGATGACAAGGTCTCGAACAGCCGACAGATGTGCCTTAGGGTCCTTTGGCGGACGTTTGGTCCAAGTGGCATATTGTCCCCACGAACGACTATTCCAGGAGTCCGCAGGCTCCACAATGACACCTGTTTCCGTTAGTTCAAGGTCTCCAGACTGACAGATAGTTCAGGTGCTCATGTGGTGCAGGGGTTCCAGACGGGCACCTATTTCAGTAAGTTCAGGGTCTCCAGCCTGACGGAAAGTCCAGGTGCCCAAGTGGTGCTAAGGCTCCAGACGGGCCCCTACTCCAGGTGGCCGAGGACTCAGTGCGGTCACCTGCTCCGCTCGGCCGGGAGCACCAGCCTGGCCGCCCTCGGCGCGGCCCGTGCAGCGTCCCCGCGCGCTCCTACGCTCCCAAGCGTCGGGTCAGAGAGTGTAGCTCCAGACCCGGACCCGGCCGGACCGCACGGTCCCGTGGTCCCCCCCCTCGCCGCCGGGGCGCCGGCCTGTTTAGTGTTGCGTCAGGCTGTCGGGTCAGCCCCCTAACGACCTCGCCCCGTCTTGCCACCGAAATGTCCCGCCGACGCTCAGGCGGACACCATCTGTTTACGTAAATACGACGGCTTCAAAGCGGTTATGACGCCGCGCTGCAGTATTAATGAACGGTTTTAATTGACCTGATACGAGCCAGGATGTAAGCAGGCTGGCGCCATGTTGGGCATGCGAGTTGATGTTTTCGGATAGGTGAGCCATGTCGGAAACTTCCCATGGGAATTCGACGTGATAACCATCTTGCTCTCACATTAAGTGTTTGGGCGAAAAGTAAAACATGGAGACATTGAGCACCAAGAGGTCACTTAGCTTTCGTCAACTCTTCACTGTAAATCGTAAATACGTCTGGAGTTTGTCTTGCAAAATGTGCTGAGCAAAATCAGATGTCATTCCATTTTGTATAATGCGTTGTGAGCTCCGTTAGCAATGTGATGTATGATCTTTGGCTCCAGCCATCGTCGAAAAATTATTCAGTCTTCCAAGGCCCGAAAGAGTGCATACATGCTTGTGCACAAACAGCCCACCCACCCACCCACCCACCCACACACACACACACACACACACACACACATACTCCAGCAGTTGCCCCGCTTCATCCGACACGAAGACAGGGCGACTACCATTGAAAGTATTAATACCGATGATCTCTCGCCGTTATCTTTCCAGCTTCCAGACTAATAGCCGCGGAGCAGACAGGTGCTACAGCTCCATCTTCATAGATGCTCAGATTAGACGTTCTAACAACACAAGAACCGGTGGGAAGTTTCGGAATCACTGCCGTCTGACGTCAGCATGATCAGTCGGCGGCAAGACATGGACGAGCGTCCTATCAAAGCTCAGCACCTCAGTCTAATATTTGTCTGGCCACTTCACGTGGCTGTCCAGCACATCCACGAGCGGCGACTTGTCAGCACTCGTCAGCACAGCACTCGTCAGCGCAAGCTGATCACAGCCCGCCGGATGAACCACACAGCACGTCGTACACAGCACGGTAGAACAACTCAATGGATGGTGGCAAGCGTGTTGTAGCGACCCAGCCGGCCTAGCGGTGCTGCATGCTGGCGGCCGGCTACCAGCTGATCGGAGGTCCCGTACTGACGCAGGTCACACTCACACGTGCCCTGTGGGCGTGGCCTGGCGCTGTAGATGCCAGTAGGCCGGCCTCTGAACACGTGGTGATTGGTGACCGCTGCTGCGATGTGTGTGCCGCGATTGGTGGCTGCTCCCGTGCTGCATGCGCCGTAATTGATGGCTGCTCCCGTGCTGCATGCGCCGTAATTGATGGCTGCTCCCGTGCTGCATGCACCGTAATTGATGGCTGCTCCCGTGCTGCAAGCGCCGTTCAATCTCGGGATCTCATGAAACGTCAGGTGGATCGCAGCGTTCGGACCGAGACAGTCTTTGAAAGATCTTCTCCGGCATCACCCGTCTTGACTGGGCGGTGGATCGCATACCAGGAAGTGAGTCAGGTCAGTCATTGTCACCTTGTCATACCTCTGGATGAACTGGCTCGGCGGGTGACACTCGCCGAATGATGCGATCCGTCAGAGGCGATTTGTGATAAGTATGGAATGAGTTAAAGGCTTTCAATACTCGTTAGCTCGTGCAGCTGCTTTCGGACAGCTCTAGGCTGGGAGACGGTGGTGGGCCATCCAGTATTTCAAATCATTATGGTGGTGAGTCTACGCAACAGTCATTGTAGTACCTGAGCAGAGTCAGCGGCAATTTTTTTATACGAGTGCAGGAACTCATTGTCATTTGTCTGCTGTCGGAGGGTGGCGACGAGACGGTAGTCCTGGCGGCCATAGCCTGTTGCGCTGGTCGTTGCCAGGGTACTCAAGTGGTCGGACTGCGCGACAATTTTGTCTCAAGCTGAGGGCCAAACGGTTATAGCGAATCTCTATCCTGACACAAAATGACATTTCATGTTAGAGCGGTGAGGACGATGGAGCTGACACATGTAGCAAAAAATCATGTCCGCCTTTGGTTGGAGGGGCTGAAAGCCATGGTGTCGAGCACGTTCGGTGTTTAGCGGATTTGTTCACTGGACCTTCCTGCATTTGAACTTGACGATGGACGCCGTCGGTGGCACGACCGAAATAAATTTGTCATGAGAGGAATGGGCCGAGATCCGGTCCAAAATAGAGCTCACACTTGTGCAGGCTGTTTGCTGTCTAACTCCCATGTAAATGCAATAATGCTGAAGAAGAGACTCCTCCGGGGTACTTGGCTTGCAAACACTTGCCAATGACTGGTAGTCATTGGGACTATATTATACGTTGTGAAACTGGCCTGAACACTGGCAAGGCACTTCGCTCTACGATATTCGTATCAATATGTGATGGCTTTACACGCGTTCGGTGAAAACGACAGCAAAGATACATCCGATGAGGGGATAGGGGATTGCATTATCCACTCGGAAAACTCGCATTTTTTTATTTCTTGTTGTTGCGGTTCTGTAGCAATTAGTCCTATATTTGGCTGATCGCCGATTAACTCGGCGCTATTACAACCGATCGCCGATGTGACAGGGATCAGGCAAACGTATACATACGAACGTACCCGGGGACTCGTCGTTGCCATGTCACAGAAATTCTTGTCGCTGACCTCAATATGATGGGATTGATAGGAATCAATGAAGAAGAATGAAATCCCCTGGAAAATACCACACAGTCCCTCCAAGTTGTTCCACCACTTACCAATGGCAAATGGAGAAAACACTCTCCATACGTCTCTTTTGTGGAAACTTGCCCGACTTATTGATGGTAAGTGGGGCAAGTTTCCAGTGTTAAGTAATTGTTTACTTACCACCAAGTCCGCGAATTGCACTAACACGGTGTGTAACATCCGCACTCTTTGTAGTCTTTGAGTAGCTCACTTTCCGGCGCGCACCCGTCGAACATGGTCAAACAAAGCCACTTACAGGCAATGCCGCTGAGCCACCCCTGGTTGCCCCCCCCCCCCCCCCCTCTGTCTGCTCCAAAGGAGCGCACGTAACAAACTCGACATTTGAAATAAACCACACTGAAGCTCTTTGTCCTCTGTGTTGAAAATATGTCCGTGTGACACGGGGTAAAGCCAGTGCCAGGACATAGCCAGTGCTGCTGACCAATTAAAGGGACTGTTTCGCAGTGGAGGATTCTGAGGCAAGCATCAGCCGTGATGGAAACGTTGCCTGGTGACCAATAGCAAGAGGATTGATTTGTAGTCTTTTTGGCGGCCACTTCCCCCTCCCCCAAAGTCCCTTTTGCCCCACTCTCAACGGTATGTTTGCCCCCCCCCCCCGCCCCGCCTTTTAGAGGGCCGAACCTAAGGCTCTAATAATTGGTTCACATGTAAAAGGAACAAAGGACGTACAAACTGTGTGTGAGTTTCAGTTGAGAGCAGCCAACGGAGCTCGTCAAGCTTTTAGAGCCCTGTGCTTGTACCATGTTTAATTGAGCATTTTCTGTTTTTGCTGTCACGCTCTGCCGCAACGTGTTATCGGAGAATGGACACGTGGCCAAGTGAGGGGTCAATCCCCCCTTGAAGACTTTATGGAAGAATTTCCGAACGGCGCGGCGTAGCCACGCCAAACTTTGCATAGCCGTAGGCAATTGACTAGCGGATCTGTGGGTCATAAAACAGATGCATCCTGCGAAGTCACTGACCTATGACAGGTCAAAGTCATGCCGTGGCTGTAAGCAAAGACAATTGCAAGGGAATCGTTCAATCTGATGCGACAACGTAGTGGTAGACGAGGCCAGGCATCTCTGAGATATTTTGTAGGCACCAAAACAAGTGAACTTGGGATCACGATAACTTAAGTTGGTCTGGGGCCCGATACAAAAGTTAGACCGAGGTCGAAACCAACCTGCTTTTTCTCGAGATCCTGCTGCATGGAGTAGTTTATGGCGCTCGTTTCAAATTTATTAATAACAGCGACCACAACAGACAAGTTCCATGGACTTCTTACAGGTCAGAGTAGGTCAGTGTCCCAAAATGACTCAGGTAGGTATTTTGTTTTAGAAACATACCGCCTATCGTAATTCTTGACTTTTATACAAATGCAAAGCTGAAAGTCTTGTGTGATTTTCGTGACCACGAACTTTCAAAAATCAAACAAGGCCACTGCTCTTAAATGAATACAGTGACCTTGTGCTTAGAACAAGTATCCATGTCCACGGCGGCTGCAGAAGGAGGTCTGGGGCTACTTTGGATACCAATGTAGAGTTTGAGCTTGTTTGGTCATATTCAAGCCGCAGTTCGTGGCCTATGAACCTCAAATGTTGACGCAAGTAGGATCACATGCAGGCCAATCTACTTTGTAAATTTGATGCATCTAACTCTCTCAGTGGTTGAGAGCTCAAGAGCTAAATCCCCCTCCCCGCCCCCACCCGAGCGAAGGGTATTCAACATGTATGGAAACAAACCGGTCCAAAATTGGCACCCAGAAACGCTACGAATCTACTTGCTGCTATGTACGGAAAATGCTTGAAATGTGCCCGCCCCTGCTTCGATGTCAATATTCAGTGGAACAGTGCCGAAAACCTGACGATCGGAACCATCCGACGAAACATTTAGCGGCAATCTTCCGTCAATGATCAGCAAAACAACACTAGGCGTTTCGAACATGCTCAACGTGAGTGCTGCGCTGCAGCATAAAGCTCGCTTCGCGCCTACCTGCAGAGGTTCCGTGGCGGCCCGCAATATTCGCGCACATCTACGTCTAAAGCCATATAACATCGAATCTATGTCGATTATCGAAACCTGTTTGGTCCATTGAAGCCTAACAAAATTATTACGATGACCTACGGCAGCATTTCACGGTGAGACAGAGCAAGAAAGCGTATTGGGGCAGAAGTGTAACATTCTGTTCAGCTCGGGGAGAATCCGATTCCCAAATTTTGGGAGGATCAAACCCGGTTAGAACCCTGTTTTATTGTGTTTTAGGGGCAGGTTTTTCCCCACCAAACACCCGAAGACTATTTCGCTAAACTACACCCCTGTGGCGGACACTTAATGACCGTAACCTACACACTCTGTGGCGGCACTAATGCCCGTTAGCACCTCAGTGGCGAAAAATGACCGTAACACCCCTGTGGCGGACACTTAATGACCGTAACACCGCTGTCGCGGACACTTAATGACCGCAACACCCCTGTGGCGGACACTTAATGACCGGAACACCTCTGCGGCGGACACTTAATGACCGTAACACCTCCATGGCGAACACTTAATGACCGTAACACCCCTGTGGCGGACACTTAATGACCGTAACACCCCTGTGGCGGACACTTAATGACCGTAACACCTCTGTCGCGGACACTTGATGACCGTAACACCCCTGTGGCGGACACTTAATGACCCTAACACCTCTGTGGCGGACACTTAATGACCGTAACACCCCTGTGGCGGACACTTAATGACCGTATCACGCGACGGATTCGTCACCACCTTATTTCACAGCCCAGCCCGAAGCACCACTCCAAAGTGGAAAGCGTCTGAGTCCGAGAGGGAGGTGGCTCCAAATCGGTGTAAGGGGATCGGAAGGGTCTTTCACCAACTGCGCGTGGCTACACGGCTATTCTCAAGGAAATCGATCGTATTGAAGACGAATTAACAACTGAATCAGGTTCTCGCACTGCATTGCACACAAATAGTGCCGAATGAAAGAAAATGACATTTACAGAGCAGCAATTTCGGGTTAAGGATTGTGATGTTTCTATCTGATAACTCTACGTTGTAATTCCGAAACATTAGGCGCTATATCATCGAGACAAGAGACAAAAGAGGGCCAAGCACACTAAGCGCAAGTTTCTCCTTACTCAGAAATAGGTGAGGTTATCAAAGTATTCAACAGAATGAATCAAACTGCGGTACGAAATGAAACAGGCCACCCACGTTTGCTTGAGAACGGCAATCCTTTTCCAGAATCAACTAGTGAAACAAATTACAGAACATGTTTTGAGTCTGTGTTCGCAATCTTAGGAGCAAGAATACCGCTGGTCCAGGGCTGCGCTTCCCATCCAACCGAGCGGCGTTGGCCGCTGTAGATTACACCAGGCGGCGGGCACCGGGCGCGCGAGAGGCACTGTTGTGAAATAGTCCTTCTGAAAGGCTCAAAATCCATTCGGATCGTTCAAAGATTGGAATGGGATGTGCAATTTTAGCCGTATAATTTTTAGGCTGGCCTCTGAGCAGAATAAAGGTTCCAGCAGCACGAAACGTGGATATTTTTGCTGTACGTTTCCATTTCCACAAGCAAATTCCAGCACCATTTCGCGATGCCATAAATGCTAATTATTTTTATCGGCATTCTGAAAAGGATTAAATATTTGCCTGAACTGCCTTCTAAACCTACTAAATGATGTCCTGAGAGCGTTCCAAGCCACTTCTTTCAGATGCGTCACCAACTTTCGTGTACCCTTTGGCCGCTGCCCAGTGTTAGCCGGTAGGCCAACACCATGCGGCCTTCGGAGACTGCAACGCCGGAGGTCGAGGTTTTTGTTTGGAAGACTTGCCAGTGCACATGGTCGTAAATATCTGGTCTAATTTGTTCACTAATTCTGAAGGAGATTTGGAAATTCCCAGACGAACGTGGTTTGACAATGGCAACACAACACTTTGATTCCGTTTCTGTCTGCGCTCACCGCGTCTTCAATCTATCTTTGCAGAGCCAAAAGCAATAATTGCGGCGAAACCGTTGAGCGCCATCAGTTTTTAAGCCTTCTCATCCCCTGTGAAATAAATAGTTGAAAATAATTAAAAAAACTTCGTTCTCTGTAGTTATTCAACGCCTGACTCCTTCGCTTTCTTGACTTAAAAATGCAAACAGCATTGATCTCCTATGGCATCTGGCTTTCGATTAAGTTAAAGTAGGCAACAATAATAATACGACGAGGAAATTATGATTGTGACGTTCTTGCGGGGAGGGGCTTTGTTAATCCTATGCCTTCCCCTCCCCCCTTAATGTGCTAATTAATCGCGATCACATATGGAAGCAGAAGTTTGCATCAGGTTTTATAAGAAAGTCACTCTTGTGGAACAGAAAGGGTGTAGTTGCATATTAACATATGAAATTTGCGTGTAACTATTGTGTGCTTATGTGAGGTGTTAATTAGTCACTCATTTATTCACAAGTACGAACTGTTCAGAATATTTGTGCCCATTCCAAACAGATTACACGCACGTTCTCGATGCACCAAAATATCATGGGCAAGACGCACTCATTTCAGTTAATGTACAACAAAACATAAGTGCTCCTCCATGCACTATTTAAGACAATGGTCTCCAAACTTTTCGTAAATACGCCACGGCGGATGTCCTTAGGTCGGAATGCCTTTTCCCCGCTCCGGTTTTAATAAACATGCATTGCGAGCCTGCTGTCCTCCTGGGGTGCACTGTTCCAAAGATCCCGTGCCTCTGAATGGAAAGCGACCCTAACCGGCTACAATCTGAGCGCATGGCAAAAGAAATGCCGGTCATGTCAATGTTATACACAATTCAGGTTGGTTGTACCAGCGTTATTACTTGAGCTGGCTTGTCGGTGATCACGTGGTTATGCTGTTACATGTATACCAGGGCCTCAATGAGCTCACCCATGCACAGCCGGCCTAACTACCTCCAGACGACATTGGCGATGGTCGTACATTCGATGGTTCGCTATCACTCTGGCCGAAAAAATGCTTACACAGACAAAACACAGCACCAACGCGACAGCCACAGCACCCGCTCAGCGCCCGATGTTCCTACAGCGGAGATCGAGTAGGATACACTCGGCAGCACTGGTGATTGCAATGTTAGACGCATGAGGTTCTTTGGAATCAGATAACAATGATGTAATAGCACCATTGGCACCCCTGTGCACTTCTGTGCAATTCTACCAAGTTCTGATGTGCAAGGCGGAGTTTCACAAAAAATAACGTCTAGGTTATTCCACCTCCTTCAGGGGCGTAGCTAGTCTTAGTAGGGTGTCGGGCACAAGGTTAAGAAAATCGCCAACCCCCAGGGAAGATCGTCGAATATGTCCCTCTTCGTTTTTTATTCTTTTTTACCGACTTTCATTTCAACAGGACCCAGAAGCCACCGGCAGCTTAATTCTGTTTGCATTTCAAGCCAAGAAATTGAAGCAGACGGGCGTTGAATAACTACACAGAATAAACCTCTTCAAGTTCTTTCAGCAATTCATTTTACAATATTTCAGTGGGCTTTGCTTAAGCTAATAGCGCTGAGGGGTATCGCTGGAATTTCTTCGCTTTACAAAGATGGGCATTGAAGAGTCCGTTAGTGGAAATTGTAGATCGAAGTGGCATCAAAGCTGTTTAGTGGCGTTGCCAGTCCACATTCGTCTAGGAGTGTTCAGATTGCCTTTATAACTGAAAAGTGAAAAATTGAATCAGACATTGATGACCATGTGCGATTGCAAGTAATCGAAACAAAACACCTGACTCCCGGCGTTGCAGTCTCCGCAGGCTGCACGGTGTCTGCCTTCTTGCTGATACTAGGCAGCGGCCAAGGGGTACATGAAAATGATAATGCATCTGAGAAAAGTACCTTGAATCGCTTTAGGACATCAATTAGTAGGTGTGGAAGGCAGACTAGATGAATACTTCGCCCGCACGCTTTTAGATTGCCAAGAAGAAAGAATTAACATTTACAGCACTGCGAAACGGTGCTGGAGTCTGGCTGATGAGCTGGGAAGGTACAGGTAAAATCCCCATTTTTCTTGTCTCTGTAACCTCCACGCCGCACACAGGTCAGCCTAGCAATCATACAGATGAAATGCACATCCCATTCTAATCTTTTGAACGATCTGAACTGATTTTGAAAACAAACTTTCGGAAGGACTATTCCACAACGGTTCTTCTCGCGCGCCCGGCGTCCGCCGCCTGATGTTATCTACAGCGGCCAACGCCACTCGGTTTGATGGAAGCTGCTACCCCGGCTCGTCGGCGTTCTTGGTCCCAAGATTGCGGGCGAAGGCCCAAAACCTGTTATGTAATTTAATTCACTAGTCGATTCTGGAAAAGGATTGACGTTCTCAGGTGAGCGCGGTTTAGTCTTAATTTCTTTTCTCATTTCGATTTACTCTATTGAATTCGGGAATAAAGGGTGTAGGCTGATGTGCGCGACTATTAAAGACTGCCGTGGAAAACCGCGGCAGGTGGCCGCAAGGCGGGCTAGGGGTTGAAATGCAGCACTCACGTTGGGCATGTTCGAAATGCTCGGTGTTATTTTGCTGATCACTGCCGGGCGATTACCACTAAAGGTTTAGTCGAGTGGTTTTGATCCTCAGTTTTCGAAACTGTTCCATTGAATATTTGCATCGAGGGGGGGAGGGGGTCGGCACATTTCGAGCGTTTTCCGTTTGTAGCAGTAAGTAAATTCGTCATGTTTCTGGGTGGCAGTTTCGACCAGCTTACTTTCACACGGGTTAGAGTGGCCAGTTGAATACCCTTCGTTCGGGTGGGAGTGGGGGTAATTTGACTCCCTGAAGTTCAAAAATTAAGAGATCTAGAAACACCGAACTTACCGGGTATTTTAGTCTGTATGTGATCTCACTTTTTATTGACATTTCAGGTTTCTAGGTGAGCTACGGATCAAATATGATCAAACTAGGTCCAATTCCAGATTGGTGCCCAAAGTGGTTTTAGACCTTCTCATGCAACTGCCGTGAGCCTGGATACCTGTTCTAAGCAGAAGATCACTGGTGTTCATTTAAGGTCAATGACCTTGTTTAACTTTTGGAAGATCATGGTGACGAAAACCACAAAAGATTGTTTTCATTTTTGCATTTGCATAAGCGTCAAGGATTTTGCTAGGCCGTATGCTTACATAAACAAGATATTTAACTTGGGCATTTTAGGACAGTGACCTGCCCTAACCCTTATGAATTCCATGGGAGATGTCTGTTGTGGTTTCTGTAATTAATAGATTCGAGATTAGCACCGTAAACGGCTCCGCACAGCAATACCTCTAGTAAAAAGTAGACTGATTGTGACCTCGGTCTGACATTTACAGCTGGTCATAGATAAGTTTAACTCATTGTGATCATGAGTTCAATTGTTTTATTGTATAAAAAGACATCTCAGACATGCATGACATCGTCCTACACTTCGTTTTGGCATCAGATCGAACGATTCCGATGCAATTGTCCTCGCTGACAGTCACGGCCTGGATTTGACCCGCCATAGGTCAGTGACCTTACAAGGTACATGCATCTTATGTACCAGAAGGTCCACCACTCAATTGCCTGGCCAGCCGTGCCGTTTGAGAATTACTTCGTTAAAACTTTGGGGGAGGGGGGGGCAGGCAAATTGACTCCCGCACCCGAGCACATATACGTGAATTTGGCGATTTATTTAGCAATCTATTTGGCAACGAATTCCAAATTGTCTGAAAACATGTCACATGACAATTATTACATGAAAATAAACATATAATATTTATTTTGCAATATCTTGTAACCTTCAAGACCAAAGCAAAGTCAAAATGAAGGGAAGCTCTATATCAACAAAACTTATCCGCTGATTTTCCTTTTTGAAACATCAGAATACCCACCCCAGAAGGAAAACTACATCATGAGAATCTGAGGCATTGCGCGTCCGCCCGACTCATTTGAGTCTGTCAAAAATATCCGACCGTTCAAGATCACCTATCAAGGTCCATGATACGCTCAAAAGAGGGGAATTCATATCGCCAAAAATTACGGGCCGATTTCAACTTTTTGAACCGACCAACTTAACACACCATCACAAAATGTTAAGTGGGAAGTTAGAGATGAACTTGAACCTAACCTTGAAGGATGACCTTGAAAGGACACAAATGTTTGATGAACGCTAGTTCTGACGTTGGTGAATGTTCTGATGCTTCAATAGTCGAAATAGGAAGGAGGTTTTTTGCTGGTACGAGGTTCCCAGTCATTTGACTATGCACTTGAGCTCGGTGGGTGACCTTGAGAGGGCACGTTTTGACGGACGTTAGTTCATACAGTAGTGATGTTTCCGATACTTAAAAGCCGAAATCGGCCGGTAATCTTGTGTTGGTATGGAGTGCCCCGTCCTATGAACGTGCATTTAGTCTGGAAGGCTAGCCTAGAAAGGTTAGGATTTTTGACGGTTGATAGGTCATGCCCTGGTGAATATTCTGATGCTTGAAAAATTCAAATCGGATGGCAATTTTTTGGTGGCATGTATTTCACTTCCTTTGAGCCTGAATTCAAACTTGAAAGGGGACATCGAGAGGTCAGGACTTTTGATGGATGCTAGTTCTTGCGCTTCTGAATTTATGATGCTTGAAAAGTTGAAATCCGCCGGCAGTTTTTATGTGATACTAATTCCCTTGTCCTTTTACCTTGCTCTTGGCCTTGAAGGCCATATAATCATGCAAAATCTTTCATTTTTGATGTACTAATGCCAATCACAATTCGTGGCTGAATAGATCGCTGAGTGAATCACCAGCTTCATAGACCGGTGCGACACCCGGCGACCGCCATAGGCCTTCTGCATGCTGCGAGCCTACCATGGTAGTGTATACGCTACAGCTACAGCTGAGTGAGAACTTCGCTCCCCATACTATTCAAGCGTGTGATTCACGCGGCTAAATTTCTACGTGATAAAAACATGCAAGACTTACTTGCAAAAGGTATGGCGACATGCTCAGTCAGGCACGCACATGAAGTGCATCCACGCGCGATGAAATAAAAAGCCTACATTACCTATATCACTAATTTGCTGACTTGTAGCCTAGACATCACATTTCATTCGCGACGTATTTCTTTAGGACGGTGAAGGACAGGACGGGCGCATCCGTGTCTGCACCAAGCGAGCTCCGGTTCCAAACGACAAGTCCCTGTCACGTTGATCCAAGACATCTTCCCGTAATTTTTATCTTCGCACGCCTTTCAGCTAACTAAATCGCTTCAGGCGACCTTACCAGTGGTGTAGCCAGGTCACAAGGTTCTCATCCGCCGCTCCTGTAGAATTAAAAACCAGGATAAAAACCAGGATAGCATAGATGGGGAGATGTGCTGTTTGATGAAATTGACGTAATATTACAACTTAGAGAGCTGTTGAAAAGGTTATCAAAATAAGTCATCAATACTGCGCTTAAAACAGAATGGATTCGATTTATCATCGGTATCAACAGCCATGTTAATGAGTACTTTCGGCCGAGAGACATCTGTCACTTTTGTCACCTGCCCTTAAGGAGACAGGCTGACATTTTCGCGATTTTTCGTCCCTACTGGCGAACCTGGATCAGCGGTGCACGTATTGGAAACATATGCTCAATGGAGTGGACAGAATTTCACGCAGAAAGTGGCGAGCTGGATCATAGTCAGAGGACCTCTTCGAATCAAAAGGGCCTTTTTGTCGTCTGGAAACCTGATTTTAAATTTGCTAAGTTTTTTGGACAACCCAGCAACCCATCCAATTGTTATGTCTTGGAGCCCGTTCATTTATGTTTTTTATATAACAACGAGCGTTTTTAACTGCCAAAAAGTATGGGGGCCTCTGGCCCAGCGGCCTACGCCACCTCTAGGGAAGGTATGACCTCCAAAGATTCCCTTTGTCCACGCCACGGTATGGAGACAGGAACCTGTAGGAGAGGCAAGAGGGGGCACACGAGCTGCAGTCTGAGCACTGGTCAGTGAAACGCGGCGGCCGCGACGTAAATACCGATCACCTTCAACGCCACGCTGCACTTGATGATGAGTAATTGACCGGTTTCCACACGGTAGCCCGAGTCTGGCCGCAGCGCCGGCCCTTATCGCAGCGAGTCAACAGGTCTGCACGGCCGGATCAGACGCCCTCGTCCCGCTGGACCAGACGCACCTACCCTGATGGACCCGACACTCCTGGCAGCAGGCCTCGTCAGGGGGACGTGAGCTGCCGCCCCCCTCCCCCCCGCCGCCGCACGCTCCGCTCCGCGTCACGAGCTGAGCAGAAACAGCGTCCATGTCGGCGGCATAATTGGGCGAAACGTTGCAGGTAGCGGTCAAATTACGCGCCGATATGTGCGCGGGCTTTTTGACAGGGCGGCGGTGGATGGCCGAGTCACATGACCGGCGTGACTACTGCGGCCTATGCGTATGCTTCATCGTCGAGGGATATCCTGTAGATAGGTTCGTGCCGACGAAATACACACATCCAGACGAAATACACAAAATGACGTGTTGGGTTGACGCGCTTACTGAAAGGCTCGTTCAAATGGCGTGCTCCGAGGAGAGGGGTGGAATCTGCCCGCTCCTCTGACATCGTTACTACCAATAATCCCGGAACAAAGCAATGGTAAGAGTATACTGTTTGGGTGACGGTCCACTGTGACTGTGATTCCTGACCTACTGTGCAATTACGGTAGCCACACATCACGCACTGAAATGAAAAAACAAGCTGACCACGCTAAAATGTGGGTCGTTGAGCTAATCGTCACTGGGCATTCCTAACATCAGAGGTATCACGTTTACACACAGGTCAACGGTCAACAATTGGAAAGACAGCGCTGAAAACAAAAATAAACGACGGCATGGTAACGACATGCACACGAAGGTCCTGGGTCAGACAAGGCAGCATCGAGCATGCCTTTTCCAACCGATCGCAGTTTTCTCTGTTCCCACGCTGCCCTCTCCAACACGGAGTCACCAAACGCCCTGGATGCTTGGTCTTTGGCCGTCCCCTCGCGTCCTGAAAATGGCACCGGCATGCTCCAACGGCTGTGTAATTGTGTGGTTTAGGGAACGGGGTGGGTTTGGGTGAGAGGACGAACGTGGGGCCGGAGCAGAAGGCGAGTGAGGTCTACTCTCAACGACTCAATACATTTTATTGCCATCATCGGATACAGACGTTGCCTCCGCGAAACAAGCACCAATAGTGTCGACATGTTGTATTAAGCAAAGACCATCGGACTTGGCTTGCAACATCTCATGGACAGTGGTGGTTACATATGCCAGGGAGTCACTCACTAGATATGCCCCATGGCTCAACGGGTCAGTCAACATGCTGGCACGTGCAGCACATCAATTAGTGTTTG
Organism: Pollicipes pollicipes; assembly: GCF_011947565.3. Taxonomy (NCBI): domain Eukaryota; kingdom Metazoa; phylum Arthropoda; class Thecostraca; order Pollicipedomorpha; family Pollicipedidae; genus Pollicipes; species Pollicipes pollicipes. Next base: position 16,109,613 of record NW_023596818.1, read on the forward strand.
TATTTAGCCTGCTGTATGTCGGACAGAAGCTTCGTCAGTCTTGTGCTCAGAGAGCGGAGAGCCTCAGGCACAGACGTTCTCAAGCAGGCGTTTTTAGCAACGGCGCAGTCAACTACTGTTAAGCTTGACGCCCGCCCCTTGTGACCTGATATGGTCAAGCATTTCATGTCGTTGTAATTTTCTAATCGTTTTTTGGCATTTAGATGGCAATGGTATAAATGCCTTGCGTACATAATTCAGGTACAGACGAAGTTCATAAACAATTTTTATCACCATTCAACAATGACTGTTACCCTGCAAACTGTCGCTGGTCGGTGGCTCGGGCCGATGGCTGAGGTAAGATGTCGTTGGTCGGTGACTCGGGCCGATGGCTGAGGAAAGATGTTGCACCTAGCAACGTCGTCCGGCCGATTTGTGCATGTTTTTTAGAAGTATCGTTCCCCAGCCGATGTATACACAAACAACGACCCCTTGGTAGCTTTCATTTTGTTCACTGACATTGTTCAACGCGTGCCAATGCGGGGTCAACTTGACCTCGCCGCGAAAGTTCTACAACATAATTCTCGAACGGCGCGTAGTAGCCGCACCAAACTTTCAACACTTGTGGGTAGTTGAATAGAAGATCTTTGGGTACACAAGTCAGATCTCTCTGCCGGGCTGCTGACCTCTGGTAGGCCGTAATCAGCCGGCGGCTGTCAACGAAGGCAATTTTTATGGACTGGTTCAACCTACTGCGACAACGGTTTGTCAGACGCAACCGTGCATCTCTGAAATCGTTTTTTAGGCAATGAAAAACGATTTGATTTAGGGTTACAACAAATTCCATTGACCTGGGGTCAGGTATGAAGGAAGGACTGAGGTCAAAACCAGTCCGCTTTTTTACTAAAACGCTCGTTTTACAGGATTGTTGTTGATGCTCATTTCAAATCTCTTGGCAGTAGGGACCGCGAGAGATATATTCCATGAGCTTCTTAAAGGTCCTAATAGGTCACTGACCTAAAATGACCCAGATCGACCATTCATTTTAAGGACCGCACCGCTTAGCGTAATCCTTAACATTTACTCAAATTTAAAAACCAAAACATTCTCGTAGGTTCTTTAAATGTCATGAGTTTCATTAAGTTAACAAGGTCACCGACCTAAGATGGAGACCAGTAATTTTTTTCTTAGAACATATAGCTAGGCTCAGGGCAGTTGCGTCAGGGGATCTGGGGGCACTATGGACACTAATCTTGAGTCTGACCTTATTTGACCTTATTTGACCCGAAGGTCATGGCCTATGGACATCAAATTTTGACATAAATGAGTTTACATACAGACCAACCCCCTGCTAATTTTGTGTTCCTAAATTCCTTATCATTTGAGATCTTAGGGGGTTAAGCTTCCCACCCACGAGCAAAGGGCATTCAACCTGCCATCCGGGCGCGTTGAAGTAAACAGGTTGCTGGGACAGATTTCGATCCCAACAGGATGCATGTGGATGGCTTGAGTTGCAACTAGAATGGGTCGTTTACCATACCAAAGACAGCAGGTCTATAAAACTTGCGGTCTAACAAGTTCAGAGTTTTTGTGCTGAGTTGGCGACCTTTAGTATGCCAGGAGGTACTGGTTAAGCGACTTTTTAAGGGAGCATTGGCTATGTTGGCAATTCTTGACGTTTCAAGCTGTGCTCATGAAGACTCGTGTCGTTGACGGCGTTAAACGTACTGCTAGTCTAATGAAGGTTGACATCTCATCATAAGGGCCACACGCTCATACATTTCGAAAACCCAGGAGCTGAAGACACTCCCTGCAAACATAAACTGCAATTTCTGACCTTTTCCGGGCGCTCCTTTCATATGGTGTAATATAGAAAACACTTGAAGTGAAGCATGTGTGGGTGTGTATTCCGTTTTTCTTACGAGTTCTATCGCAAGACCTGAACATATTTTATGATCTAAGGCCCTTAAAATATACGCATCTGTGCCTACTAACCGATTTAGCATGCGTGACGGTGAACCGAAGAGCAGGTCATATTGCAATCAAGGGGGAAAGTCGGGATCACCAGGTGGTTTTGGACTCTTATGATGATACCCGTGTTTCCTAACGAAGAGACGGCCGTGTTCACGGCTTTCGTGATGACATTACAATGCTGCAAGCTAAAACCTCTGTACGGTATAAATAGTATACGGTGTAAGTGCATTATACCTCACTTGCCTTTTCGCGATGAGTTTTTACTGAGCGACGACAAATCCGCTCGACAAGGTAATATAATGTTCCAGTAATTAACGAGAGCATTGACACCTCCCACATTATGAATATATCCATTTAATTTGTTTTTCATTACAAATCTCTAGAATCTAAATGTCTGTATACCCCTTGCTCACAGCAAACGTTCCCTATATTCCGGCGAAGCGGCCGAGTTACAACGCCAAGCTTTGTCCGCTAACATCGCATACCAGGCGCATGTGTGGGTCATCATTCATCGCTCCCCCCGACTTGTCAGGCGTGGGGACCTGCGGAGTCGGCCAGCTGCCGCCCGACCACGCCGCACGTGCTGCGTCCGAGGGTTAGTGCAGGTACTGTGGCACAACATCCGCCTCCCCCAGCTGACGTCTGATGCCCAGGAGGCAGCGCTGCTAGCCGAGCCGTGCCGACCTTCGGACTGAAAACGTTTTCCATGCCGGCAGTGCGCTTAGCGAATGCGTGAGCGGCGTTGTGTAAGGCACATTCTGCATTGATGTATTGATCAAACTTGACATGTATCCTCAGAGTCCCACTACGCCTTCCCTGACCATAGAATAATCCTTCGCGTGTTTCGTCTCCACTCAAAGAAAACGTCACACATCACGATAAATGCAGCATAGGAGATTGTGCGCTCCTACCTAGTAGTGCATACAAGTGCTTGCGCGCTTGCTTCGCTAAGCCAGACCGTTTATGGACGATTTGTGTTTGCATTGGTTCGGGACGCATTCAACACGATTCATGAGATGTCCTGGCCGATCTGACCTCTGGCTGCTGGGATGCTTGACGAGGCCGGGTGTGATGTGCTGACTGCCAGGGACGTTCAGAGCTTACTCTCCAGATGTCCACTGCGGCTGGAACATCGTTGTACGTTCCAAAGAGAGAAGCTGGGGACGATCTAGAGCGAGTTCGGTGGGGGGGGGGGGGCGGGGGGGGGGGAGACTCGGCGAGCAGGGGGTGGGGGCGGAAAAGTAAGGAGAGGAGAAAAGATGAAAGGTGACGTAAGTGCCAGCGAAATTTCCCAAACACCAAATTGATACTTTCCTGGGTCATAAAGTCATCTGCAACAACTTGGTCTTGCTGTTCGAAATCGTCTGTATGACTGACAGGTTTTCAGCCTGCCGCGGCCGGCAACTTCCACTGAGCTCTCCGGCACAGGTCGCTGATCTACGGCACACTTCGTCTTCCTGTATGCGGATAGGCCCGGCGGATGTCACAGTTACCGACGGCGGCATGCACGTGATACTGCGCCTGACACAGAAAAACTCCATCACCAGGTGCGTCATGCGTCGACGCAATATCCTGCGGAGGAGAAGGTTTTTGTGGACGATGAAACGCCTTGCTCCCTGACAACTGCGATGAAAGCTCTATCCGTCGAAAGACGTGTGATTACCGTACATGTCTTATCAACTCAGAGCGTATGAACGCGGGCGGTGTGGACCAAACTTTCTGGAAATGTATCGCAAAATGAGCTTCACTACCTTGAAGAAGGACCACTATGATCTACGCCGTGGGGCAGAGGTCAAAGTCATGATGACGATTTGTTCAACTCGCGTCGTCATTGCCTCGTATGTGTTAATGCTCTTTCTTTAAGGGAGCATTTTAAGCTCCCATCTATTAATTGCACTCATTTATGCCGATAAGTGTTTTGCCATTTTTACATAACTCACATGTTCAAAAGGCAAAGCAAATGAAAACCATTACTTTCACAGTGGTGAGCAACGAGTCCATCAGCATGTCTAGCGTCGAAGTCGCCACTGCAGTCTCAATTCTGGACTATTCAGAAGGCCTTATCGTATCGAGAAAACATCCAAGAAAATCATCAATGTTGAGTTCGCGGTGACTTCAAAAACGTGTGTCCGTGTATGTATATATATATATATATATATATATATATATATATGCATATATGTAAATCGATAGATCCAGCGTTGGACACCGAAGGTGAAAACTGCCGCTATCGAGGATGGGGGCCCTGATCACGATGACCACTCAACATGAGCAGTCAAGTTTAGGGTCGGTAAGCGATAATGACAGCCTGATAGTGCGTACCACAGCCTCCCTGTCTAAATCCGCTTCGAGTGAACCACGTCGTGACTTGTAAGGTGCAGCAGCGAGCTGCCCATCCAAACCCTTATGCCTGCCAACAGCCGACAGCCGACGCGAAGCTCAGCAGCCGAGGCAAACACGAAGCATCACCACCGGTATGTATTGAGAACGTCTGAGCGTATGGACAGTCACAGCGGCGACACGCACTCAGCCGGCGTCTCGTGTCGTCCAGTTGGAGCAGAACTGGCGCATCTCCTCGTACTGAAGCCGGTCCTGTGAACACAGCACGTGACCATGAGGGCGTGCAGTTGTCGCTGCCCTTTCAGAGCTTCTTCTCGACTCGCATTTTTGAGATCGCGGTGTCCGATGGCGAGAGTGGCGATCAGTAGCGAGAGTGGCGATCAGTGGCGAGAGTGGCGAATCAGTGGCGGGAGTGGCGATCAGTGGCGAGAGTGGCGAATCAGTGGCGGGAGTGGCGATCAGTGGCGAGAGTGGCGATCAGTGGCGTGAGTGGCGATCAGTAGCGAGAGTGGCGAATCAGTGGCGGGAGTGGCGATCAGTGGCGGGAGTGGCGATCAGTGGCGAGAGTGGCGATCAGTGGCGGGAGTGGCGATCAGTGGCGAGAGTGGCGATCAGTGGCGAGAGTGGCGATTAGTGGCGGGAGTAGCGATCAGTGGCGAGAGTGGCGATCAGTGACGAAAGTGGCGATCAGTGGTGAGAGTGGCGATCAGTGGCGGGAGTGGCGCCATCAACGATCTTTTCACACACTTGGAACACTGCTAACACCATAGAATGATTGACCCTGAACGCTGTCTCTCGTTGGCGGAGCGGGCACGCCGCTCGAAAGTGTCGGTATCAGCCATCTAAGTCCATCATGGTAGGCGAGTTCTGCTCGCAAACTCCAAAAACAACGTACCCTGAGTTCTTCGAAGTCAACGTCCCTGGCAGGGGCGCACCCAGCACATAATTTCAGGGGGCCTGGACACGGCGAGGTCCTCCCTCATGAGTTAGTCACCGAAGAAAAGCATCTACATTTTGTTGTAGGTGTCTTTTGGCGTCTTACATTAATCACGTTATAACGTGACGTTAAGTGCTCTGATTACTGGTCCCTTCCCCACATAATAATCACCGCGATGGAAACGGTCTTTAAATTCGTTGTTTTGATCTGTGTCGTGATACAAACAATGGAGCAAAATCATGAGTAGATCGAAGGAAAACTCGTTTCAATACCCTCTAGTCTGTGTCAATTACAGCGAAATCAAGGAATAAACGTTGCATGTGTTTAAAAAGATCATTTCAAAAGGCTTCTTACCAACCATCCCACTGAGTCCACTCTCGCAAACACGTCTAAAATAAGCTGTTACAAAAATACGCCTCACTCTGTGACAAATCAACTGCAATAATTGTATTGCAAACAAATAGGACGGCTCTCGGGGATAGAACGAGCCCCATAATGTAATGCATTCCATGGATACGGGACCAGGGTTAGGCAATCCACCTCGGCAACACCCATGTGACCGTCATCCAGCTGTTTTCATTCAGGGGAGCGTTGAGCTTGACCTGTATGCTGCATTATCTGATGTTTCGCGAAGAATGTCTTCCCGTGATTCGCCGCTTTATTTAGACGACGTGCGGCGTAGCGCAACGGACGACGTGGCGCCGGCCGGCGGATGGCGTTGGCACGAATTCTGCCCTACATCATGTTTATGTTCCGAAGGACCTTATGGATCTCAGCAGGTGGTCTTGTTATGCAAGTTCTGGAGGAGTCAGGAAATCGTATACGAAGTCGAGAGATCAAATGAAGATCTGGAGCAGCCCCTAACGATTGGGATATTCCGAGACCGTACCCTAAAACAGCTACTTAAATATAGCTCCTGGTTCGGGCCGGTACTTCGAGTTAGTCTGCAGTCGCTTGTAGCGGTCGAGTGTTCCTAATATTGCTCACACCCACAGGACAGAACAGCCCCCCCCCCCCCCCCCCCCGGAGAACACTGATGGGCTCTGTCGGTCAGAAGCTCGGGCAAAAGCAGCAACTTTATGCCCGCACATGAACGCTTTCCGCGACAAAAAGCTGAAAGGTTCTGGAGACGGCCCCTGTGTAGGACAAGAGGTCTGAAAACATGTAGGAGCTCCAACGACGTTCAGGCCCATACATTTCAGGCCAAGTAATGATGCTGAAAATACGACTGCCTGTCTTGCCTTGAGATGAAGGAGCAGGATGGTAAAGATCCAGATCCCGACACACCCGATCCAATGCGCGAAGGATTCAGACTATTGGCACAATACCTATACCTAAAGAGCCTCAGGGCCCTTTCGACATGCCTAGATTGTTATAGTTGGTTACGGTTGCTGATCATTATTACAATGTCATTATTGGCTGATATTATTTCATATACGGTGCCTGTAAACAACCACCGGATCGACTAAATTCGGACACCATATGGACGTAACGAATATGTCAGACAATAGTTGTGTAAATTAGCTGTCTGGTTAATTTACAGGAAAGCACGTTCTATCTTATTTTGATAACGATTCTGATGCACCACCCAATACTGCATGTTGTAGCAAAATCCCAATTGCGCTAAGCCTTCAAGTGGTAACGCACGCGTCTGAACACATATGATACTCTGCAGTTGCATGGGACACCAGTGGGGGTACCAACCGCAGCTGTGTGAGTGCCAGGGCACTCACAAAGCCGGTGCGCCTCCCTCCCCAGCCTCTCCTTTCCCACGCGGCGATGCGCGAGCCGCGGCGGTCTCTTTCCTCCCGACGCACTCCGCAGGCGGGACCTCGGGCGTCTCAGGCAGCCGAATATCCGCTTAGCCGATGCCACGCTGACAAGGGCCAGTTCACAGGTTTTAGGCCGTCTTTACAGTGCATTACTATAGATGGATTGTCAAAATCTGCGATTATTGGGGGCGGGCCCATTGGAGAGAAAAAGAGGAGGCAGCAGAGCACCTAACGGGGTGAGTCGGAACATGCACCCTTTCCAAAATTATCCCAGGAATTAAAACTGATTTAGCACTAACCTTATGACGACCTCTTTAGCCCTGATCATGTGGTACTGAGTGGAAAGAACCACCACTTGCGACTGTCAAGCACACAGACGATGAGAAGTAGCATTTTTTCCAAACATCTGGGCCTCAGATTTCAAGGAAGTTTCCAGCCTCGGTGCCCCCTTCACGTACTCTGCGTGGTTCAGGGAGTCCTAGGACTTCTGGTCATGCCACCGGGCCCCGGTAAACGTGGAGCATATGTGCACAGTCGATTTGCCATTCTCTTCCACGGAAGTGGACGCACGCACAAGTGTTGGCAATCGCAGGTGTATGTGTGTGTGCGATGTGAACGCGTCACAGCTGATTTCACAGACCTCGCACAAAGGTGCGAGGTCTAGGTGACATGATGACGTAAAACAGCTCACAAACGGTAAATGAAAAAAAAACGAATAGCAATACAGTAATAGCGGTAAAATAATTACGGTCAAACGCCTCGCTCGGGACAAAAGCGCCCGCGGACAGAAAAATAGTCTCATCCACACCGATGGATGACCCTAAGGTAAACGAAACGAAAATCGTACCACCGCAAAAACGTCAAAACTCCCAACAAATATGACGCCGAGTCAGACCACGGATCTGCCCACACCATGCGAGGCGCCTGCGCTGAAGCCGACGGAATCCAACGCACCTGCCGTGTGCTGACCTCGGCCTGCGCTCATCCAGTCAGACTCCCCGTCAACTGGCCGTCGACTGCGGCCAGCCCAAACCCCTTCAACTAGCCGCCACCGCCAGCCCCGCCCGCCGGCGCCCGACGCCCGTACCTTGGGCCGGACGGAGGGGCGCACGCGCTGGAACGCGGCGTCGAAGTGTCGCCGGTGCACCTCGAGCAGCCGCTCCCTAGCCGTCTCCTTGGCCGCCTGGCGCACCAGGTTGCTGAGGTCGGCGCCGGTCATGCCGTCGCAGCGCGGGTCGGCCGCCACCGAGAGCAGGTCCGCGTCCGCCGCCAGCCGCGGCCGGCTGCCCGCCTGTCGATCACCGGGTCACCGGTCGGGTAAGGTCACGGCAGGTCACATCAGGCCAGGGTACGTCTCGTCAGGTCAAATCAGATCAGGTTATATCACGTCAGGTCAGGCCAAGTCAGATAAAAAAGTGGTTGACCTAAATCAAGTCAGCGATATCCTCCTTAAAAGCGATACTTTCATTAACGACAGGTTAGACAGTTTACATGGGTCATATTGAGGTCAGTTCATGGTCAGCGACTAGCACCACCCGCTGCCAGACGTAGCCCGCCCGCCATGTGTCCGTCGCACATCGTGTCAAGGTCAGGGTCGGAAGGCTGGTCACTTACCTGATGAAATTACACGCGACCAACAAGTGCACCTACATGACTACCTCTCCAAATACTACATCGCAAGCTGTTCAGGTATCGATGCTACATCGGGCCCAGCCTAGGCCACGAAGACCGGAGCGAAACAACTCAACGGCACGACCGCCCTGTAACGAAGCCTGGCCGGCCCCGTACCGCGGCTGCGGCAAGACCGGAGCGTGACCCACCGTCCACGGGCGCAGCAACACCGCAGGCCTCGACGGCTCGCCGCCGATACACGCCCGGCTGGGGGCTGCACGCTGAAGCTGTCACCTCACACCTCCGCGCGGCCTGTTGCCCGTAACCTTTCGACACTCCTTGCCTTGCCGCACCATCCCTTTCGCCGGGTCCCGCCCATCTCCTGTCATCCCTCCGCACTGCTTCCGATCATGCCTTACACTCTTATGCCCCCTGACGACCATGAACTGCTCCTGGCGACCTTCACTTGTTGCTGACCAACTGGACTTTCTCCTCACTTCGCCATGCCTCAACGACCCCACCTGTCCCTGTCGACCTGCCTCTGATCTAGTCCTACTCCCTGCTGAAGTCAAACCGCACTCGTGCCTCGCCCTGACCCCTGTTAACCCGCCCCTCACCCCGCCCCCCCCCCCCCTGGCTGACCGCTGACCTTTGTGACGGCCCTCAGGATGTCGGCACGGTCGGGCGCCGTCGGTAAGCCGACGTACAGCAGCTTGTCGATCCTGCCCGGTCGCAGTATGGCCGGGTCCACGATCTCCGGCCGGTTGGAGGCGGCCATCAGGTAGACGCCCTGGCGGGTCTCCATGCCGTCCATCTCCGTCAGCAGCTGGTTCACCACCCGCGAGCCCGAGCCCGACTGGGGGCCGGGGTCAGGCCGGTCAGTTGGGACGGAAGGGTGGGCGGGTCACCGCCGGGGTCACGCCGGGGTCACGTCGGCCCAGTCAGCGGCAGTGAGGCGGGGAGAGTCGCGACACAGTTGGGGCAATGCGACGGCGGGGTGTTCGACGCGCCGTCCTGTCGCTGCGCGAGAAACGAGGAAGCGGAAGCTTGTCGTACGTCGCTGCTGTGTGTGCTCCTCGCAGACTGGCACTGCTGTGGGTGTTATCAACTACAGACTGGTAGATGCCCCATGCAGCATGCCTGTTCATGCGGCGACAGACACAGGCTTTCGCCGCATGGTACAAATTCCGGACGATGGACAATCACGTGTTGTTTAAGCACGTGTTACAAAAAAAGACGAACAAAAGCGCTACGGTGGACGTTTCTTCCCAACCGTGCCGCGTCATGCATCTGAGCCTTCACTGTGCTGCTACAATAGCACGCCCTATGCTGCATGATTTATCGACGCGCGCAGCTGTTCGGATCCTGCTCGTCACACCCTTCGCGCCGGTAAGCGGTTGATGACGGTGAAATATGCAGGCCGTGAGAACCGAGCGTGGGAACCGACCTCATGTATGCTATGATCGATACAACATTCGGCCGTTGTTTGCGAATGTTTTCATGTCATTTCTTCCTCAAAGTTCACAATCGGCCATTATTTGCGAACATTTTCATGTCATTTCTTCCACAAAGTTCACAAAGACTATCATTCCAATGTTGTCCATGATCGATTGCGATAGTGGTTACGCTTACCACTGATCTAATGGCAGTCGTAGCACAATTAATATTACGTCAACTAAATAACATTTTCGGGTTGTGCGGCCAAGCCTGACTTGACCTTGCAGGCTTGCATCGAAGGGACTGCTTACATCAGCAGTTTCCAGCGGTGGTACTAGCATTATACCGCACTCACCACTTGAGGGTATATTTGCATAGCGCTGCATGCAGATGTCACTAGCGTCAGTTACAGCCAGTTGAATGCGATAGTAGCTTAATACCCAGCGTCAGATTTGTGATTACTTTCGGTTAATCAGAATCAGTCTTCGAGGGCGACCAAGTCTGTGAAGAACTAAGGTCGAATTGACCGCTTTGAAAATCTGTCCGGGCCCGAATCTGGCCGACTTGGCAGATAAATGTGGGATAGGGAACAACAGACCTCGGTATTCTGACTGCACTGGTTCGCGTGTACGTCGCGAAAGACCTCGGAATGGAGTCGACTCTACCTCGGTTGGCGTCAGCATACGTTCAATGATCGGAGACAGAGTCGGAATCAATCAAATTCACTCAGCTGGCCGGTACAGAGTTCCGCTCAAGCGTGATACAACCGCACTACGCATGTGTGTCATTGGGGCCTTCCGGATCAACGCAGACGCGTTAACCACTACACTACCGGCACCCCAACCGCACTACGTACTCATCGCAGAAGAGTGCTATGTTCTCTACCTTCACCGTCCGGACTGAGCTCTGAAAGTCGCCCGCCGGGCCGCGTTCTACCTAAACCAGCAGCAAACTGGAAATGCCGAAGACCAAATCGCTTGTGTCCGTATTCGGCGAGCAAGTGCCTTGAAAACTCCGGGAGTGGGGAGAGTACTTCAAGTCGAATATAGCCAGCATCGTCCTCGGCTGCACATAGGTATTTGCACTCAGACACAAAGGCATAATATAAAGCATACTTTGATTATGTTCCCCTCATGTTTCATACACGAAATCCTGGACCTCAGTCACTCCTTTTGCAAGAATGCTCACCAATCTCGAGAAGGTGAGAGAAATGTGTGTACTACAGAGCCAAACCATTTCCATACAGCAGTGAGTATATACCAGTATACCCCGGGACGACTTTAACTATCACTAAGAATAATAACGCATCACTACGTATAATAAAAACTGTAAAAGCAGTCATCACATTAGCCCGAACTGGTCACTAAAATATAAAACGTAAGTATGCCATCAGAAGAGGAGCCGACGACCCTCCACACTGACACAAGAGCGTGAGCGGCCGAGCGGCCGCCACGCTGAGTTACAAACCGCCAACGACCTCCACTGACACAAGAGCGTGAGCGGCCGAGCGGCCGCCACGCTGAGTTACAAACCGCCACCGACCTCCACTGACACAAGAGCGTGAGCGGCTGAGTGTCCGCCACGCTGAGTTACAAACCGCCGACGACCTCCACTGACACAAGAGCGTGAGCGGCTGAGTGTCCGCCACGCTGAGTTACAAACCGCCGACGACCTCCACTGACACAAGAGCGTGAGCGGCTGAGTGTCCGCCACGCTGAGTTACAAACCGCCAACGACCTCCACTGACACAAGAGCGTGAGCGGCTGAGTGTCCGCCACGCTGAGTTACAAACCGCCAACGACCTCCACTGACACAAGAGCGTGAGCGGCCGAGCGGCCGCCACGCTGAGTTACAAACCGCCAACGACCTCCACTGACACAAGAGCGTGAGCGGCCGAGCGGCCGCCACGCTGAGTTACAAACCGCCAACGACCTCCACTGACACAAGAGCGTGAGCGGCCGAGCGGCCGCCACGCTGAGTTACAAACCGCCGACGACCTCCACTGACACAAGAGCGTGAGCGGCTGAGTGTCCGCCACGCTGAGTTACAAACCGCCGACGACCTCCACTGACACAAGAGCGTGAGCGGCTGAGTGTCCGCCACGCTGAGTTACAAACCGCCGACGACCTCCACTGACACAAGAGCGTGAGCGGCTGAGTGTCCGCCACGCTGAGTTACAAACCGCCGACGACCTCCACTGACACAAGAGCGTGAGCGGCCGAGTGTCCGCCACGCTGAGTTACAAACCGCCACCGACCTCCACTGACACAAGAGCGTGAGCGGCTGAGTGTCCGCCACGCTGAGTTACAAACCGCCGACGACCTCCACTGACACAAGAGCGTGAGCGGCTGAGTGTCCGCCACGCTGAGTTACAAACCGCCGACGACCTCCACTGACACAAGAGCGTGAGCGGCTGAGTGTCCGCCACGCTGAGTTACAAACCGCCACCGACCTCCACTGACACAAGAGCGTGAGCGGCTGAGTGTCCGCCACGCTGAGTTACAAACCGCCGACGACCTCCACTGACACAAGAGCGTGAGCGGCTGAGTGTCCGCCACGCTGAGTTACAAACCGCCGACGACCTCCACACTGACACAAGAGCGTGAGCGGCCGAGTGTCCGCCACGCTGAGTTACAAACCGCCGACGACCTCCACACTGACACAAGAGCGTGAGCGGCCGAGTGTCCGCCACGCTGAGTTACAAACCGCCGACGACCTCCACACTGACACAAGAGCGTGAGCGGCCGAGTGTCCGCCACGCTGAGTTACAATACAAACCCTCTGAGTTTGGCCAACAGCAACGCTTGGCGGAGTCAAAGCAACTAAAATATGATGTTGGCCGTCACAGTGAACGCCTTTCCATAGCGGTCTGCACACTCATATGACGTCATCACACATAGAATCAAACATACTGATATCCAGACATATTTAAACAGTGTTGAGGATTCATGGGCTGGATTCTGGACTTCGTAGAAACCTAGCAAAGGTCTAGGGTTCAGCACCCTAGGGTATATTTTAGGGAAACCATCATGCCTCACTTCTCCGCCGTCAAAATATCTTCATGCGTTTGGCTGGTTACGTCAATGTCGCAATCTTCAATCCTTCCTTACAAGTCATCTTAATACAACTCAGCTTCAAGGCCAGGTCAAGACGGCAAACCAATAAGATGGAAGCCAACCAAATCTCCGCAACGCTCTCCACTTCACTGACCAACCCTTCAACCGCCTTCTCGTCCCGTTTGGAAGCAAAAAAAAAAAAAAACGTCGGCAACTCGCAGCTCAATATGCCCAAGATTCAAAAGGCGTTAAACTTTGCTCCGAGATTCAGTTTCAGCCTCAAAAAGTTTGATCACGAGTGGGATCCGCATCAGTGGCATGGCTGGCTCTCCGCTGCAGATCTACGCAAGTACACACCACCTCACGCACCCACAAGATCCTCCATTCGAACGAGCCTGACTCACTTCTGGTATGCTCCGCACTGTAGGTAAGGTGTACGTCCGGCCCACGAGACAGGACAGTGGTTTATGTATCCCTAGTTCGCGTACTGAGATGGGAAAACGACGTTTTTCTAATTGCGCATCCAAGATGTGCGATTAGAACTCCCGGAATATCGAACTCCCGGAATATCTCCGGCAACTCCCGACTGTCTTTCCCAAAGCATTTGAGGAGGCGTCTCGTGAAACATCTGGGATGCCATGACCAGTTTGTGCGACGGGGTCGTGACTGGTGCGCCTGTGCGTGTGGACAGTGCGTTTGTTTTTGGATGACTGTCCTCATGTCCTCACGACCTATTCGCCGGCCATTTACCTGCTGACGATGGACAGTAATAGCCTGGAGTTTATTCGGGATTATGCACACACAGGTCGACGTCAACGTTACCGTCAAACGTAGCCGTCAACGCTGTACACGAAGTTGAAACCTAGCTGGAAGACAAGTAATAAATGAACGCCAAGAATGAGGCCAGATCAAAAAATCTATGCGCTTTAGACTCTCGTCGTCCCTGAGAAACAGTGCAAGAACTCAACGCCCTCGGATCCCCAGCACCAGACTTACGTCACCCGACGCCACGCGCTTCTGGCAGATGGAGTCAATCTCGTCGAAGAATATGACGCAGGGCGCGGAGTTTTTGGCGCGAGCGAACACGGTGCGCACCGCCCGCTCACTCTCGCCGACGTACTGCAACAGCCCGACACAGCAGGGTCAAAGGCATGGAGGCGACGATGCGAACATCTCCCTCTCAGGCGTGCTGGAAGGCACTGACCACGAGGGTGAGGACGTCCATGTGGTCACGTCCATACGAAGATCAGAACACTTGCAAAGCAGAATCAAGGTCACACTGGACTGGTTGGTTTTAGCGAGCGTGTAGCTCGCAAGAAGCAGCATGTGATTGCGTCTTTCTTGCGGCAGCCCGCGTGATTCCACAACTCGTATCACTGTAATGACCGCCTGTTCAGGCTGGTCAACAAGGACCACCTGGCAGAATTTACAACGGGAAAATAAATGTGAATGCAACAGCAACCAATCAATCCAAATCACAACTTTATATTTTGCGGAAAAGCAGACAAAAGGAAACATGCCTAACAGTTGTTGCAAGCGGTTCACCAGGTTGCACACACTGACGTTCGCGTTTGTGATCTTCATACCACCCCGACACGCCCCCAGCCAACCCGCGTCGTTTGCCGGCCGCTCACTGGCGACGCACCATGTTGAAGAGCTCGGGGCCTTTGACGCTGATGAAGTTGATGCCGGCCTCGTTGGCCACGGCCTTGGCGAGCAGCGTCTTGCCGCAGCCGGGCGGGCCGCACAACAGAATACCGGACGGCGAGGTGAGGCCCAGCATTTCGTAATACTCCGGGTCACGCACCGGGTCCTGCGAGCCATCGGGTCAGGGCAGTCAGCGCCGGGTCAGGGCGGGTCAGGTCAGCTGTATGTCAGGCCAGCAAGGCCTAACGTCGTGCCAGGCGGGAGTCAGACCGTCGAACGGACATGCTGATTGGCAGCTTTGGCACGGAGAGAGCTGCCAGTGTTGGTGCGGGCCAAGACAAAGCTCCAACGAACCCGAGCGCCATGCATCCAGAGTTTCGAGCTTACAGGAGCTTTCGTCACACACATGACGTACGCGTATGAGCTTAAAATCCAGCAAAGTTGCCACGTCACAGCTTGATAGCGATAAGGGTGCCCGCCTCACCAAACTTAACACCCGAAGAGCAGTTAGAGGGTCTAGACACAGCCTTAACCACAGTTCGCCCGGTGTCCGGCATCTGGCATGCTGGCTCACATCTCAGATCAACAGGGGGTGCTGGTTACCCTCCAGGCCCAGACCGGGCCGCCACAGCAGGCCTGCCCGTACATGCCCCCCTCCGCCAAAGCCGCGGCCCGTGTCCGGGCCCGCTCCGCACCAGGATCTCGGCGTTGAGCTCCCCTCTGACGTCACTCAGCGCGCCCACGTCCGCCCAGGTCACGTTCGGCACCGTGATGAAGCCCTCACGCAGCGACGACGGCTGCAGCTGGGGACGCGCCGTCGCGGAGTCAGCCGGCGCGCGGGCAGCAGTGCGCGTCGTCAGGGACACTGCCGCTAACAGCAGCACACGTGGTGAAGAGAAACCAATAACTAGAAGCGTTGAGCGCTTTTGCTGCAAGTGAGGCAGCAAACAGCTCTTTTATGCAGTGGAACCTGATCATTTCCAAGGGGCAAGCAATGAACACATGCGACGAAATAAACCACGTCAATACAGGAGGCGTATACTACACAGTTCAATAGCGCCTACCAAACACTGATATGGCCAAACCTTACAGCAGTAACCTCGTTTTAACTGAGCCCTATCAGGAACCCTCACAGACCATCCAGCCCGCTCTCAGCGCCGTACCCTCTTCAGCGCGGCGGCAAAGTCATCAGCCCTCAGCTCCACCAGCTCGGTCCGCTTCTCTCGGATCTTCTCATGGAACGTCTCGAGGTGCGCCTTCAGCTGGGCGCGCAGCAGCTGGAGGCGCGGGCTGCGCGCCACGGCCAGCGGAGCCGGCGCCGGCGCCGGCGCGGCGCCCTCCTCCGTGTCCATGATGACGGGCGCCGAGGGCGTGGACGGCGCCGAGTCCATGGTGACGCTGGGCGCCGGCTCGGCGGCCGGCACCGACAGGCCAGCGCCGCCTGCCTGACTGCGAACCCTGCGGCGACGGAGGCACGGCGTGGAGCGGGGTGAAGATAGTGCACCGCGGCGGGGGGGGGGAGGGGGGAGGGGGGACGATCGGCGGCCGGCACCGACAGGCCAGCGCCGCCCGCCTGACAGCGAACCCTGCGGCGACGGAGGCACGGCGTGGAGCGGGGTGAAGATAGTGCACCGCGGCGGGGGGGGGAGGGGGGGGGGACGATCGGCGGCGTGCCGGTGAGGTGGCGGGGCGCATGGCTGAATGTCATCAGGTACACCCCGTGTGGTGCAAGACGAGGAGACCATGGCATGAGTCAAACAGTGCGGCGGTAGGAGACAGGTATCCGATCTCAGTTCGATGTGAATCGTGGACAGATTGTGTTCAGTAACTGTATGCAATTGAAACGTCCCGTGCCCCGGAAATGACACACCAAAATAAAACTGAGAAGCCACAACAAAACAACCTGAAGAAAAAAAAACGCCCAACATGGTTCAAAGCTTGCAGGCTTGAACGTGCCTTCCATATTTCGAATGTTCTGCACCTCATGAGCTCAATGCTCGACTCATCGTGGACTAAGGCTCGGTAGCCCTAGTCCAGGTGACCTGGTCCACAGCCGCCGCCACCTCCAACCATGACCCCCAGCCGGTCCGAGAGCCCAGCAGCGCGTGCGTACCGTTTCTTGGCGAGCCGGGTGACCTCAGAGACGAGCGCCCGCAGGTCGGCGCCCACGCAGCCGGGCGTCTGTCGGCTCACCTGGCGCAGGTCCACGTCCGGCGCCAGCCGGGCGTGACGGCACAGCACCTGCGGCACGGCACGGCACGGCACGGCACGGTCACGGCACGGCACGACACGGCACGGCACGGCACGGCACGGCACGGCACGACACGACACGACACGACACGGCACGGCACGGCACGGTCACGGTCATGATCACGGCACGGCACGGCACGGTCACGGCACGGCACGGCACGGCACGGTCACGGTCACGGTCACGGCAACGGCACGGCATGGCACGGTCAAGGTTATGGTTACGGTCAAGGTCACGGTAACGGAATGGCACGACACGACCAAGCACGGCACGGTACGGCACGGCGTGGCGTGGCACGGTCAAGGTCATCGTCACGGTCATGGCACGGGCACGACCACGGTCAAGGTCACGGTTACGGTTACGGTTACGGAATGGCACGACAAGACACGACACAGCACGGCACCACACGGTAGGGCACGACGTCGCCTGTACGGTCAAGGTCATGGTCACGGGCCACGGTCATGGTAACAATCACGATCACGGGCACGACATGACATGTCACGGCATGGTACGGCACGGTGCGGCACGGCATCAGTCAAGGTCAAGGTCAAGGTCATGGCATGGCACGACACGATACAACACCTGCGACATGCTACGACAGGCGGCCGACATGCCAGCACGGCAGGCGATGAAAGTATGCTGCATTACCAGGCAGCCAGGTCTGCTGGACTGTGGCAAGCAGGAGGTAACAATACAACACAGCGGGCGACAAGGACATGGCGTAGCGGGTGCAACGCCCCCTGCCGCGGCGCCAACCACCGGCGCTGCAGCGACGCACACGACGTCAGCTGCAGCTGCAGAAGTCCGAGCGGCCGGGCGTGGGCAGGGGCCGGCTTTGCCGTGGTATGCAGGGGAATCCGCAGTATGCCTGGGTACGCCAGCGTACCTGCAGTATGCCGAGCCGTCCGGCGGCGTCCGGGATGCCGAGGGCCACCTCCTGGTCGAAGCGGCCGGCCCGGCGGAGCGCGGCGTCGATCTGGTCTGGCAGGTTAGTGGCACCCACCACCAGTACCGAGCAGCCCGACTTGCCCAGCTCTATGGTGGAGGTAAGAGTTCGGTCAGTGCATACCAAGCAGTCTGATATGTCCAGCTTTACGACAGAGCGACAGGCGCCAGTGCTGTCAGAGAACACAGACGCCAACAGTCCGCTTTGTCCGGCTCCAGACCACACAGATGTGGAGTACAATCGGCACGAACTGAGGGGACTGAACAACGAACAGTACGAAAGGACCATCTTAAATTAGATTGGAGGACACGCCATCTACGAGAACACACCATCCTGACGGCCTGAGGCTGCTGCCACAGCCCTACAGCAGACATGCGTGCCGTTTTGCGAGCACGAATCGAGCGTGCCGGACATCCCGGGTCGCCACGCTCCGGAGCGGATAACAGACCACCCGGTCACCCAACATTCCCAAGCGGCAGGCTGACAACGGACGCAAGATCGCGGCGTGACACGAACGACATGCATAAGCTGACCCGTCTGAGCGTCCGCGTCTACACCGGCGGCGCTCGCATGAAAAGCGCAACGGTAACCCCTCGCCACCGACCTGTCTCTCCCCTCAAAAGGTGAGGTCAGCGCCGGAAACACAGCGCCACTTACCTCGGCCCACTGCACACATCACAGGTGTCACTGGAGGACGCATCACACACATAAACAGCTGCACGCACGGGCGCGGCAGCATTCAACACATACCGTCGAAGGAGCTGATTAACTGCGAGACGATCCGCTTCTCCATGTCCTTGTGTGCGTTCTGTCGCTTCGAGGTCAGCGCGTCAATCTCGTCTGCGCGGAGGGACGACACGGTCAGGTCTACGGCACCGCACCGCAAGGCTCGTGGTACCGTGACGCTCTGGTGCCGTCTATAACTGGCGTGAGCTTTTTCTGCGCGCTCAACATTGGCACCAGCGCTCGGGGCTACACAGAAATATCCCACTGTCACGCATTCCCAAATGCATTACTTAGTATGCGTTGTGGGTTATGGCCAGGATGATACAATCCATACGCGCTATACATACATACATACATATATATATATATATATATATATATATATATATATATATATATATATACACGAGTATATTCCAATGGGCAATACATGATCGCCCAGTTGCAGTGCCCCCAAGCCTTAGTAACTACCAGGATATCCCCATCAAATACCAAAATTTTCTGAATGCCGCCCCAATATCTAAGTCATCAGTCTAGATATGTTTCAAAATGGCTTGCAGCGGTGGTCTTAACTTCACATAATATATTTTAATACAGTTGTAAGCCTTTAATCGCATGTAACCTATTCACTTGAGCTTGGTGCTATAAAAGCACGCCTCTTCAGAGCTGCCTTTGCCGGTTTCCCCGCACCCTTCCGTCCGCTGTCAGCCATGGGAGTGCCGAGAGTCGCCCACCCCAGCGCCCGACAGCACCGCTCCCAGTGCGGGCCGCCCCGGTCCGTACCGATGAAGAGAACGCACGGGGCGGCGCGCTTGGCCTGCAGGAACAGGTCCCTGATCCGCTCCTCAGAGTCGCCCGACACGCCCGACACCAGCTCCGTCGAGGCCACGTGCACGATGGGCAGGTCCAGCTCCTGCGGCAGACGGCCGGCCGGCGGTCAGCGTCGCGCCCACAGAGGTCGCGAGTTCGCCGTCCGCTGCCAGCCCGGCCGGGGCCGTAGCAGCCCGGCTAGGACCAGCCGAGGGAGCTGCAGACACTGCTACGGTGCCGAACGCCAAGACGGGACCAACGAGAACGGGGAGGATGCAGTTGGGTGCGTCTGATGACCTGCGGTTAATAAACTTATCAGCTGCTGTAGCCCGCAGAAAATGTTTCGACCCAGCTTGGACTGGCCCACCTAGGAATTTGAACTTTTAGGGGAGGGGCAAGATTTGCCAGCTGTACAGGAGCACTGAGTTCAGCACCATGTCACGATGGTATAAGCCAGCCAGCACAAAAAACTTTACACATTAGCCTCTGGGCGCAAGATGACCTCAGTACTCGGCGCGCCCGAAAACGTCAATCATTATCATCAGCCCTATAACCTCCGCTTCTCACAGCGTCCCAGTTACCCTGCCCAGAGCGGCGTTCGCCCCATTCAGAGGCGCAACCGGGCCTTTTTTAAGGGGGGGGGGGGGGCGGAGCTCGGTGACGGCCCATTTTCAGCCTTATGCCGGGAGCCATACAAGGTGAAAACAGAACATGCAGGTTAGGGGGGGGGGGGGGCAGCCCCCTAGAGCCTCTCCCCTTGGCCCCTGGCCCTATCTTTCCCAGTCGGTCGTGTTGCTCGCCCAGCCTGGAGCGCGCGCGCACCTTACCCCGGCGACGGCGAAGGCGATGAGGGACTTGCCGCAGCCGGGCGGCCCGTGGAGCAGGACGCCTCGCGAGAAGGCCGCCGTCGCGTCGCTACACAGAGTCGGGTCAAGGAAGTCCTCCAGCAGGTCGCAGATCGACTGTGGGCGGGGCGGCACGCTGTCGGTGGCGGCGGACGGCGCCGGGCGGCGGACGGCACCGGGTGGCGGACGGTGCCGGGCGGCGGACGGCACAGGGCGGCGGGCGGCACAGGGCGGCGGACGGCGCCGGGCGGCGGACGGGCGGACGGCACCGGGCGGCGGACGGCACCGGGCGGCGGACGGCACAGGGCGGCGGACGGCACAGGGCGGCGGACGGCACCGAGCGACGGACGGGCGGACGGCACCGGGCGGCGGACGGCACAGGGCGGCGGACGGCACAGGGCGGCGGACGGCACCGAGCGACGGACGGGCGGACGGCACAGGGCGGCGGACGGCACCGAGCGGCGGACGGCACAGGGCGGCGGACGGGCGGACGGCACCGGGCGGCGGACGGCACCGGGCGGCGGACGGGCGGACGGCACCGGGCGGCGGACGGCACCGGGCGGCGGACGGCACCGAGCGACGGACGGGCGGACCGAGCGACCGGCGGCGGACGGCACCGGGCGGCGGACGGCACCGGGCGGCGGACGGCACCGGGCGACGGACGGGCGGACGGCACCGGGCGACGGACGGGCGGACGGCACCGGGCGGCGGACGGCACAGGGCGGACGGACGGGCGGACGGCACCGGGCGGCGGACGGCACAGGGCGGCGGACGGCACAGGGCGGCGGACGGCACCGGGCGGCGGACGGCACAGGGCGGCGGACGGCACAGGGCGGCGGACGGCACCGGGAGGCGGACGGCACAGGGCGGCGGACGGCGCTGGGCGGCCACGTCGCGGCTGTGGTCCTCCGTGATTTACAGATCGGCGACGGAGTGAAAACGTGTCTGTTTGGGACTTTCGCAATTCAAAGATTCCCGTCAAGTGTAGCTGTTGGTTACGTGCCGAGCGCGTACAGCATACATCGTGGTTATACGACACCATCTCACATAACTGTCATGGTTATGGACTGGGAGCAGAGGCACGTGTCGCAGCCGTCATGCACACAGCTTGTGTAGCGCCAACCTCAAGAATGCAGACCCCCCGGCAGTCGGCACAGATCACAGGGGCAATGAAAGCAGAGCGAAGCAGGACCAACGCACACACGGGGAATACCATACCAAACGCAACAAACCGCAGCGAACGCGTATCGACTAGCGGGTGAGTGCACATCATAGGTGATGTAGGGATTTATAATACAGTGAAGGGAGGAGGAAAATAGCCTCATCATTGAGCAAAACATATGAGGGTGATAAACTGGCAGACATAAATGTTTGACAACCGTAATTCGCAAGCATTTCAAAAACTTGCTTCACTACCCATCGAACTGACAATATACCGCGATAGCTAACCAACAGCTGTTGGCTAATATTAGTGAACCTAGCAGCTAGGCCGCACCGAGCTTGGCGCAAACAGACGATTGGAGGTGAACTACCATAAGGGCCTTGTCGTTGCCGCCCACATCGTCGAAATCAGTTGAGGACTTCTCCACCGGAAACGACTTTTTCCTCTTGAAGAAGTCGTTTTCCTCTTCGACCACCTTTCTCTTGCCGGGCTTCGGTGTCTGCATGTAAAAGGGCGACGACATGAGGCGACCTGGCAGAAACCTCAGCGATTGTCAAGGACCGTGTCAAATGCTAGCTAGCCATTGCAGCTGGTCACAACGATCATTAGCGGGGTCCCGGTTGTGTGCATCATCACAGCAGAGTACGCCTTGTACGTATGCGCCAACCGCCAGAGCGTGTCTATACCCAGTACGGACGACCCCACACCCGACAAACATCCCCATAATATCGGACACAGCCCTCGCAGCAAAACGATGCCACCCCCGCCGAAGTCCCACACACCTCACTCTCCTCGGCGGCCCTCTGGACCGACAGCCCACTGGCCCCACGCGGCCCAGGAGCGCCGTGCTCGCGCCTGGCAGCAGCCGGGCGAGGGCTCGGGCCACCTGCCATGACCGACCTTCTCTGGTTTGTCCCGCTCCACCGGCGGATTGGCGGGTAGGGCGGCCGCCTGGTCTGGTCCCGCCGGCGCCACCCCGCTGCTGCAAACAGCCAGCAGACGCGTCACGGCAGGAGGCCCCGGGCCCCCGATGCGGGACGGCACGCTCCGGTCCCGATGCGTGAGACTGACATGGTCCAGAAAAGGGATCGATGGAATCGGTGAGCAGTTTGGCTGGTGACATTGTGCCAACGCGTCACTGGAAACAACCGCTCGGCAGTCAAGCGTGGGTTTGAGTCATTTAATGGTTCAGTCAGCCGGGAGATAATGTTTGAAGGGACCGTACCCAATGAAAATTCTTGTCTCAAGACATTGTCATGCCAACAACACTGTCGGGTCCTCGCCTCTCAGAGGACTCAAGCTAAGACCAAAATTTACAGAGCTATCACATCATTACAGAAAAAAATTAAAAAGAAAGACACCAAATAAAACGAATTAGCATACAATCACTACACACATTTTAGGTAAAACACGATGTTTTGTGGGCTCAGTCCCATCAAAATGTCGAAAGGTGCGGCATGCGCCTCAGTTCATTGACTATCTTTCGGCATTATGAGTTCAGAGATCTTACGTAAAGTAATAGACCTTAAAATATCAGGAGGCACTGGTCAAACGGCGTGGGCCAAAAGTGAGTTATAGCATCGAGTATTGACACGATTATTAAAATTATGTACTGATCGATAGTATTGACAGTTTCCTCTATGACGTCGTTAAACTAGTACATCTAGGCATACTGAAGCTCGATAGCTCGATACACGAACTATGAACTCATAATGCCGACAACCGGGAGCTAAAGGGCTTTCTTATTTATATCAAGTGTATTTGTATTTACCTGCAGAGCTTTCCCTTGACGCTATAATGGTTGCACAGACTTTTGGCCCTAGTATTACCCCTATGGAAGACGCATGCGCTGCAACAATTGTGCTTACACGTTTTGACAGTACTTAAGCCCAAAGTGTTAAGGCCGGGAACAATTTCAGCTTGAGAAGCAACTGAGGGAGTCAGTTTTCTAGACGTCCATGTTGAACAAAACCACATACATTTTGGCTAAAAGCGTCCGACTAATCACAAGGTTTACACGGCCATTTTACGCCATCAGGGGTTCATCGATCATTTGCATGCGCCGAATGCACTCCACGAAGCATGGAACACAATGTGTGGACACCACCACTACATTCCCCAAGGGTAGCCAGAGAGCACGCGATACACAGGAAGAGCCTGCAGCCATATGTCAGGGCGGCATTCCCAAGCGTCCGTGGGGAGCTGGCCGACGGCTGCACACCCGCCGCGCAGCGTCGCAACGGACCAGAATTAGCGGTGCCGTGCTGCGGGTCACCGGTGGCCGGGCGAGCGGCCGCAGCAGCCAGAGCCCGGCCACCGGACACGACACAGCAGCGCCCTCTGTCACAAGCCCGAACAACAGAGGCGGCTGCCTTCAACTGCACCACACCGCCGCGCAAGCGGGACACACGCCTACCGCCGCCAGCCGCCTCGAGGTCGCGCAGCCGCCACCGCCGACCGCGTGGCTCCCTCCCTGCGGCGGCGTCGGCTGCCGTCACAGAGCTTAGTCTGTGTCGCAGCGGAAAACGCCGGCACACAAAAGTAACATACATTTAAATCTGCACAGAAAATGTATTCATTTATCTTACTTTACGGACCCATTTGTACCTAACAGAAAAGAAGAAGGGCTATCATTTGAGAAACCTCCCTAAGATGGAATGCTACTCAAATAATACGAACGTCAGAGCGGAACATTGCCCCTGTTTGGGTGCACCCCCGCCCTCCCCTCCGACGACGTTCGGACGCTGCGCCTGTGTACCGGTCGACGAAGATGCTGTCGCCGTCGCCGTCGCCCCCCTCGTCGCCGGCCGAGGCGGACACGCTGTCACCCAGCTCCACGCCGCCCTCCTCCGTGGTCTCGCCGCTGCGCGTGATGGTCGGCAGACGCGTGTACAGCTCCGTCAGCGAGTTGTTGATGGTGTTCTCGTCCGACTGCAGGAGGCAGTGGCGTTGGATTGCGGTTGAACGCGGAGGGGTGAAGGGCTGAGCTGGGGGAGGGGCTCCGGCAGTTGAACTTGCGATTAAAGAAGTGCTTTTTAATCATGAGAGGAACACAACGCACGTCGACACATCCCTTTTCGGCACCACCAGCGACTGCGATGGCCGTAATAACGCTCAGGCCCATAACACAACCGGGATTCGAACCTGGGCCTTCCACGCGCGAGTCTGACCCGTTCATCCCTCGGCTATTATGAACGTTAATTGACCTGATGGCTGGCATCACGTACACCCGAGGCACTGAACAGTTCGGGCACATGTGGTCACCCCGAGTCGATGAGCAAAAGAGAGCCTGGAGGTGCAAAACTATGGAACTTCGGATACCCGTGCAAATACCGATACACACCTTCGCTTGGCTTTCCTCATCGGCTGACTCCTCTTCCGAGCTGCTGGATGAAGCGAACTGGTCTTTCATTTCAGTAGCGACGTACTCGTACGCTGAAAGCCAGGGATAAATTTGCATAACTGTAGACTTTTAGTTATCTATCTATCATTACTAACACTTATTCTGATAGATGATGTAAGCGAGTGCCTAGTAAAAGCTACCACAGAAATCGAATGCTTTTGTCACCGGAGACGATGTGAAGATGCGGCAAATCCAATGCCTACTTACGCACAGTGGATGGTCACTGTTAAATACGTGATGGCTACGGACATCACGCCCCATCTAAATAGGACTGCCGCCACAATACCCTGCGCCAATAGTCCACGCAGAGACCGAAACATTACTGGCGGTACCATATTTACGTTTTCACACTTTACTTCATATTATAAACGATACTCACCGATACTCAAACGAACACTTAAGCGCTTAAACAAGCGCCTACTATACCTGGCCCACGTTGCCGGAAAACACGAAAATCTCCGGCAAGTACGAGTCGTCATTCGCCTTAAAACCACACCAGCACGCAGAACCCAGCAACGATACCTCGCTGGACGAGAATGCGGAAGGCCAGCTTCTTCTTGTGCTTGTACTCGCGGTGCGTGGCCTGCAGGTAGTCGGTCAGTTCGTCCAGCTCCACGTATTTCACGTCCCCCAACTCGTGCAGGTACTGAGGGGGGGGGGGGACATTACCACTAAGCTCTGCGTGGCGCCGATATACGCAGCTCAATCAGGAGAATTGCAGCAGTTGTCATTGAATGAAGGTGAATGGCGACAAATATGAGCATGAACATTGATACAAAATTGCTACAATCACTATCAGCATGTCATCACCTAGAGCGTGTCGAGAAAGCAAGTACCAAAGCTGATTTAAATTGTCTTATTGTCTTGCTCACATTTTGCACTGTTCACAACTGGGAGATTCAAGCTGTAGCACAATGTACATCACAGATAACTCACCAGTCTCACTCGGTGTATCAGAGTCGAGTCAAGGGAATATGGCATATTTCCATATAGTCTTTTCCCGTGTCTTGGCTTTACTCTAGGCATTTTGGATGAGGAATGTTGGAGCAATGGTGCTTACCCTGCACACAGAGAAAACTGTTAGCAGAAAAGTTGTGATTCAGAATGGCAACAAAAGTCATCATATCATGAAAACACGGGTCATATCAAAATAATGATCAGGATGACTAACAGTTCAAATCCAAGATGTGGACAGCTTGTAAAACCATTTGAGGCTATCAATATCACCATCACTACCATCAAGAAAAATAACCACCAGGTAACCTGAGCATCTCTTCTAAAAAATAACTAATTTTGTTGTCTTAAAAAACTTGGCTTAACTTGCTGATTTGGTGGATTTCCCAGATTGGGGCTCTTGCTAAGCAGTGCCTGTTGTGTGAACCCTAATGCCCCCATCTAATCATTACATTTCAGTTCGACAGAGGAATTCTTGAGTGAATGTTCAAACATTCTGCAATGTTCAGTCTTTGCTGAATGTTAAAACATGCTGTATCAAGGTATAATTGATTCCTTTCATAATTGCATGAGTCTGAACTAAGTTCAGCACATCAGCAGGAATCACTACACTGCAAACTTAAGTGCAAATTAAAGTAGCATAATATAATTAACCTAATCACTTCCACACATGCTACAAAAGAAACACCAAGCACACAGCTATCATTGACATGCTTGTTTTTGGCAGAATGTTAGGCAGCCCATGATGCAGTTCACCCCATCAACTATTGCTATTCCTGATCCAAATGATGGGATGTGTTGATTTCAATCAGTGTTAAAGTCACAGCAAGCTAAATTTACAGTGAGCTAAAACCATCATTAATTATGGTGGAAGAGAAACACACACAAATCTGGTGTGAAACCTGCTGAATGATGCATGGCGTAACAGACAATGGGAAATGAAAACTGTAAGAAATGCATGGTACACATGGCAAATTATACATAGTTCAACTTACCCAGAGACTTCAGTGAGTGTACAGTGACCAAGTTTGGTTGCCTCAAGTTTAAGATTGCCTCCCCTTATTGACATACATGGAGACTCAATGTTTCAGGGAACAAAAATGCTGCATTGTGAAAATCAAGCAAAAATATACCCACTTCAATACCACACTTATGCTTGAGCTTTAACATGCATACACACATAAAGACATCTGGCCAACAAAGAGCCACAAGGGCCTATCAAGGTACAGGTTTTGCACATAGCTCTTCAGGTCTTGCACATATCCTTGAGATTAATATTACCACCTGACCTGCCTGAATTTAGCTATAACTGAGATATTTAGGCCAATAAAACTTGTACCAATGATTTTCAAATGCTGCCAGAGAAAGACTTCCTACAACTTTGCTTCTTAGTCAATTCCAAAGATTCACTATTCTTTGACTCAATAATGTCTCTTCATAGTTCTGCTTCTACCTTTAACTAGATGAAACAGGCTTCCTCAAAGTATATGTGTGATTTCTAGGGCTCCATGTCAATCTAACTTGCCTGTTCACTTCATAATCTTGCTTCCCTTAGTCAGATCTCCTATAAGTCCATCATATTTCAGCACACACAAATTCAAGGTTCTGGTTCTGGTTCAAATTCTGGTTCTGGTTCAAATTTAAATTCAAGGTTCAAATCCTGATCTTCTATGTTACCATTTATCATCTTAGTTGCTTTTCACTGCACTTTTTCCAGCCTATTCATTTTTGGGGAAGCATGGGAACTAAGCCTGTACACAATACTCTAGATGTGGTCTGACATAAGCTAAGTCAACTTTTTAACAGTGTTCATACTTGTGTCATGGTCACTCCTGTTAAAAACCCCAACAACTAAGCTGCCTTGCTTTTAGCATACCCACATTGCTTTTCAGCCTTAAAATATCTTGAAATGATAGGCTCAAAGTGCTTTTCTTTGTCAATCTGGGCAAACTCCCCATCTCACATTTTACAACTAATGCTCTCACTGCCAAAATTACCATAATATCTCACCTTGCACTTATCAAGATTGTTTAACACCTGCAACAGAGGGGCTTAATTTACTAGTTTCTCTAAGGCAAGCTGAATTTGGTTCACCTGGTCAGTATTTTTCATAAGCATACAAATTTCATATCAGCAAATTTTAGCATCCTATGCTCTAGTCCTACCTTAATATATTTCACAAAAATAATAAAAAACAACAGGCCCAACACTGACCACTGTGGAAACCCAGTTCCTACTAGCTCCCATCGTGATTTTGCACCAATGAGCACATCTTTGTTTCCTGTCCAGCAGCCAAGCCCTTACCAAGTCAAGAATATTTTCCCTCAAAGCCATGCAATCTTAATTGCTGTAGCAGATGCTGGTGTGATGCCTTAGCAAAGAGGCCACACATGCACACATAATAGATTAAGCACAGCAATACCGCGCGTCCGAGACTGTGGACGCTATTTTGCAAAGTGGGGAAATGCTACCATTTCGCCTGTTGACATCCAATAAAACGTGATACGTGCATAATGACTGCAGCTATTTGGGTTACAACAACCACCACTACGGCTAACATCACAAACAAAACACACCCATATAAAAGTAGAAAATATTACGCCTCGATCGCAACCATCGCAACACACACCGCAACACAGCAGCGCGTTGGGAGAAACAGAAGAAACCACGCTCCTTTGCACAGATTTCCTAATTACGCGTTATTGCGCTCAACTGTCTCAGCTGCGTTAATACAGCTCACAACTTATTTTGCTTCCATTTCAAAGGTATTGCTACCAAATTCTAAAGTATTTTTGGTATCGCGGGCTTGTGCATTTATTGGCGGAAAAAAGAGAAGTGAGCAGTGTGTGATTCCATAGGAGCTAGGTAGGCTACATTCAAATCACAAGTATGATAAGCCAAAAAAAATTCATCCCTATTCCGGTTCACGGTGATGGAGTGAGCTCAGGCCAAACCCAGCATCAGCCGGAAGCCTGAGAGGGTTTGTATCAACGCTCAGTTCTAAAAATATGCCCAAGAAGTTACCTTCACAAAATAAGTTTTGGGGCGGGGGCTGAACAGTGAGAACCAACCCGACCTAATCTCAAAATATGTCAACCAACAGGTTTCTCCCAGATTTGGTCAATTTCCCTCGCAAAGTAGAAAGGCTGAAGTTCCCCTCCTCCTCGCCAACTGAATAACAAATTCATCCCTGAATATACTGACTTGATGGATTCAATATTTCTGTTTTACTGAAGCGAAATCAAGGTCCAAACTTGACCACGGGATATGTGGAAGGCCTAAGTACGTAAATGCACGCGTAAAATGCTTTAATTCAAGCACACATGCCACCTGGCATGATTTGTAACGTGACTCTACATCCACGACTAAATCATATATCAGATGCGCTCATCGGTGCAATACAACCACTCGTTTGTTATCGACTGCCTGAAAATATAATGATTACTAACTCTAGTCTCATCTACAGCGTCAAGCTCAAGCCGGTGGACACTTAACGCTGAGGCCCTTCAACCGCACGGGTCCTCGCATGACTGAAATTGTCTGGGTCTCCACAGGACATTGACTGCCCACACAGGACAGCGATGCTCAACAATAAGACAAACCGACAAGTATTCCCACTGTATTTGTACTCAGGCAAGTTATCACCAGTTCCAACCACACATTCAAGCGAATGGAATTCTGCGCTGTGGGATGGCACCTCGGAACGGCACACCGGCACAACAGTCACGCACACAAATAGCAATAATTAAAGTTACAAACACAATCAACCTGGTACGCCATGGCAGTTGTCAGAGCTAGGCTGCATAACACGATCATTGCTGTATAGGGTGCGCAACTGCACGTGCGCCCCGTCGCCGGAGGTCTACGATCACAGGGGTCGGGCGACAGTCACAACCGCCGCACCACACTTAACAGAGGTGGTAAACGAGCGAGAAGGCCTTGCGCAACTGAAATCATCCACAATAGCGGAGCACATTGATCAAAGTGAACCGTCGCGGGATTATTGCATCACAAGAGCACTCTTAAAAACGATTCCAGCGCCGCGTCCAGCTCTATTGCAGTCGACAGCGACAAACCAGAATACAAAATGCCTGAATCGATTCGCAGTGGATCGGCAAGTGCTGGCGCTAACTACAGCCGACTGATCCTCTCCGCCAGCGCCAGACGCCGACGCGGGAGCACGCCTCTGCGCGCGCACGCCGCGAAGCGCAATCCCTCCGGCGCCTCAGCGCTCCCTCCAAAGATCGAGGGAGCCCCGGCCGGGCCCCGACCGCCGCTGCGCTGGCGCTTCTACGGCGAGGATCCGTCTATCACCAGCTTCAGCTCCCCGGCCGCGCGCGACACGTCCAGGACGGCGTCAGCCATCTCCTGCACGGCGTGCGCGCTCGGAAACTGCAGCGCCGCCGTCTTGGTCGTCTGCACAGTCCGCTTGAGGCTGTCGAAGAGCGCGTCCGAGGCCGCGAGCACTTCGCGCCGCACGGCGGCGTGCGCCACGTGACGGTGCACCGTGTCGCCGATGTACACGAGCTTGTGTGCACTCAGGATGACGAACTTGCCGTGCGCCACGAACACCTTCGGCGGCTGGTTGTTCTGCAGCGTCTGCAGGAAGGCGTCGATAGCGTTGTTGAGGAACTCGTGGTGGCACTGCGTCTGGCCGCGGTAGAACTCCAGCACCTGCTTGTCGTTGGCGTCGACGCGGCTGGAGCGGCGCCGCACTTCCACTTGCGCCTCCTTCAGCAGGTTGTCGAACGACCCGCGCAGCTGCTCGGGCAGGCATCCGCGCACCTCGTCGCCCTCGCGCTCCAAGGCGCCGCGCGTCTCTACGCATACGTAGTCGTAGTCGCTCATGAGTCCGGCCGCCGGCGGCTGCTCGTCCACCACACCACCCGCCGCCCGGCGGAAGATCAGCGAAGCGTTGCCACGCACGAAAGCCGCCAGCTGGCGCGCGTCGCCGCTCAGGCTCTGCGCGCAGGCCAGCAGCTGGTCCAGCGCGTCGGCTGGCGCGCCGACCGCACGGGCCAGCGTCTCGGGCGCCCAGCCAAGCTCTTCCTGCGCTATGGCGGCGCGCTCCACTAGTCGCACCGACTCATCGAGAGGCCGAAGCACCTGCACGAATCGGTCGCCCAGGCCGGGGCCCGGCCCCTCCGCTGTCGCCACCATTGCGCCGTAAGCGAACTGCACCAGCTCGCTCAGCGCCGCGCGCATGCGCACCACGGTCAGCTTGATGTCGACGGCGCAGGCCTCCATGTGCTGCAGGCGCCGCCAGCCAGGCACGATGAAGGAGAAGAGGCGCGTGACGGTGGCGTTCAGCTCCTGCTCCAGCCGCGAGATCGTCTCCAGACCGGCCTCCGAGTCAAGCGGCAGCTGTCGCGGCTCGCCCAGCTCTGAGAGCGAGGTGGTGCTCAGCCCACCCGCGCTGCGCAGCCAGTAGGTGGCGTTGCGCGACACCGACGGCCCGCCGCGCGCCCTGTCGGCCCGGATGATAACCTCAGCTTCGTCCGTGCCGCCGCTAGTGTCGCTGATAGCGCTGGTGCGGCACGAGGCGGGCGCCGACTGCAGCGAGTCGCGCGAGTCCTGCGAGGGAGACGCGATGCGCCGCGGCGAGTCGTAAACGTCCGTAGGGTCGTAAGCCGTCAGTGCAGCGCGCGGCGAGTCGTACGTGCACTCAGCCCCCGCCGTGTCGTACTCGTCCAGATCCGGCCGCGGAGATTCGTACGCGTCCAGCGTGGCCCGCGGCGTGTTGTACAGCTGCTCGGCCACCCTCGGCGAGTCGTACAGGTCCAGTGTGTCGAGCGTGTCGTTCGGCGAGTCATACTCCCCGTCGACGTCAGCCAGCGACTGCGGCGCGTCGTAGATCTCCAGCTGGGCAAGCCGTGACACTGGCGGCGGCGGCACGTCGTACGTCTCGCCGCTGCTCGCGCGCCGCCGCCGCGACGACGGGACGTCGTACGTCTCGCCCTCGTCCTCGGCCGGCGGCGGCGCGGCGGGCGCCGGACCGATGCGGCGCGGCACGTCGTAGTCTTCCGCGGCGTGCAGGCCGTTCTCAGGCACGCGCTGCGAGTCGTACAGGCCGTTCTCGGGGATGCGCGGCGGCAGGCGCAGCGCCTGCGCCTCCGGCGCCGCCTCCAGGCTGGAGCGGCTCGAGCCGGAGCTGCTGGAGCTCCGCACTGAGCTGCCGGCCGACGTGATCGACACGCCTGAGCAGCGGTTGGCGGCCAGCTGAACGTCCGGCCGCGGCGCCGAGTAGAGCGCCGCACCGCTGAGAGATGGCAGCACCGGCGCGGCGGCCGCCGCCGCCGGCCGCGGCGCCGACGGCAGTGCAGAGGTCGGTATCCGCAGAGGCCGCGGGGTGTCGTAGTCCTCCTGCTCGGGCGGCGGGCCCGCGGCTACCGAGACGGGGCACGGCGGCGTGTCGTATACATCTGGAAGGCGAGATGTGCGTGTCAGGGCTGCGTAGGCCGATGCCACGACTGCACCGGTGGCGTCGACGACGGGGCGTCAGTCAGGGCACGCGCTGTGCTGGGCTTGATGAAAACGAACGATTCTTACATTTGAGGTATGATTGCGCACTCTACACCTGGCTTAGAAGTAAAAAGGGGCTTTGCAAACATGCGAGCTAAGGCGTTAGCAGAGGTTCTTAAGAGAAGACAAAAATTGGCTGATTTTTGGTAGGTTTGGTTTCCTCATGTCCCCAGTGTGATGAGGCAGTCTAGAGAAGCAGATTAAATGGCAGGTGTGAATGACAGTGGATGAAATGGTTTTCTCGTTTGCCTTTCTTATAGCTTTTTCACTCATAGCCATCATACCAGACTTTCGCGATACAAGAAAAGACCAAAAGGATCCGACGGGCCGGCGGTGCTGGATTATTACTGCCACCGAGCCGTACTCTGCTCAGTGACACTCCGTCGGGGAGTGTGCGGTCACTTGGGCGGGACTTAACTCAGACGGCTGTGCGGCCGACTGGAGGCCCATGGCGCAGCTGTTCTCGATGCCATGCACGCTAAGGGAATATGAAATCAGGGATAAGTGAGGAAAAGGGGATAGATAGTTGCGTTGATTGGTTTGATATGGCTTCGCGACCTTGGAGCCCTTCCGGCCATCATTGACTTTTTCACGGCTATAGGGGTTACCGAGGGAGGAGGCGTACGTGGGTAACACATTGACCACGCTTGCCCCCCCCCCCCCGCACCGACCGGAAGACTTTGCTGCCTATGGAAGACCAGCCAGGCCTGTTCGGGTGCTCAGACGGGGTGTCACCAGGATCGCTACATACTCCTGACGACGGCAAACGCCATGGGGACGCAGGATGAAGCAGCGAGTGGGGATGGCGGGTGAAAGCTCGATGAGATTCAAGTGCGGGTTGATTTGACAGGCGCCGTTCGGTGCACACATTCGAGAACCACTTGAGCCAACTCCATCGCACGTCGTTGACTCAGGACACGAACGATCGACAAGTGTTTGCACGGTCGACAGACGACGAGCCGGTGGCGTCCAGCCATACCCACCGGACTGGTACTGCCGTGCTGATCCGTCCAGTTGGTCCGGCTTCAGGCTGGAGGTGCTCTGGTTCAGCGGCGACATCTGCCGGACGAGCACACCTCGCCGTCAGCTGATTGTGAAGACGGATTCTTCTGGAGAGGGCTATTATTTGGTATTCACGCATGACGCGGACGAACCCAAGGTGAGGCTACGTTCGCTGGCGCAGTGCTAATTACCTCAACGAAGTAACATCAGCTCCTGAAACATCGGGATTCGGCTTTTCGCAAATTTATCGTAGCTTTTGTCCAGTCCCATCTCAATGTCCTCACTGGCTACCGCCTCATTTCCTCACAGCATCAACAGTCATATCGCACACACGTGCTCTGGCACGCACACGCACGCGGGCGCGCACGCGATAAACCTCTGAAGTACACACACTTTCGCATCGGAGCAAGCACTCAACCCATTCATCATATGTCGGCGTCGCAGCCATGCATGTTTTACAATGCGCAGAGCGCGCGGCGCGCCGAAGTCAACGCCCGCCATTTCCGGTGTCCGACGAATGCGTGCCGCGCCGTCCGGGCCGGATCGTTTCCGGTTGTGCGCGGGTCTGGCCGGGCCGGCCAGCCGCGACCGACAGGCCCTGCGCTCGCCTTTCGTCTCTCTCTCTCTCTCTCTCTCTCCTCTCTCATCTCCTCATCTCTCTCTCCTCATCTCTCTCTCTCTCTCTTCTCTCTCTCCTCTCTCTCTCTCTCCTCTCTCTCTCCGCTCCTCTCTCCTCTCTCATCTCTCTCTCTCTCCTCTCTCTCACTCTCGTCTCGCCTCTCATCTCCCTCTCATCTCTCCTCTCTCATCTCTCTCGCTCTCTCTCTCTCTCACTCTCTCTCTCCTCTCTCTCTCCCTCTCTCTCTCTCCTCTCTCTCTCTCTCATCTCTCTCTCTCCTCTC